>NC_044911.1:62948523-62973080 GCF_001633185.2 Quercus lobata | reverse complement strand
GGAGGTTGAAATTGGTAGCTGTCTAAACTCTAAAGAGTCCAGGAGGTTGGTGAAGCAGCTCAATGTGCAGCATAGAATCTTCCTGAACATACTAACTGATGATTCATGTTAGTATGATATATCTATTATTTTCAATATCCTATATTAAATGATTATTTTTCCTGAACTCTACACAATATATTTCATGTGCTTAGGCAACGAGATGTCTGTTTCAAGCTGGCAAAAAGATGTCTATTTCAAGCTGGCAAAAAGATGATAAGCATGGAGGAATCATGTTAAGGCACAATGTTGGTAAAAGCGTGATGCACACTTAAGTACAAAGGCCTCCTAGAGCCTAAACACAAAGTGCAAGCATGCACAATCTTAATAGACAATCAAGCAATCAACTAATCATATAAAATTTTATACAATTCTCTTGTGCTTTACAAAATATACACAATGATATTTGATATCTATGACCAAAATGAAGACAAGATGTACATGGTTGAATCAGTATACACCCAAAAGCAAAGGCTAAAAGGCACTACAACGTTAAGTAACGATTTCTATGCCTAACAAAGGCCATGCAATGCAATGCAATACTAAAGTATATAATCATCATCCTCATTAAGAATAGTCATCATACTCATTAAGAATAGGGCCATTATAATTGTCATCACAATATTTGTTGCTCTCCCTAGTGACTGACCTCATTCTTGCTCAAGTCTCCTTTGGTGAGTATGAGCGGCACTAGAAACTTGAGTTTTGTGCTTGTAGTGTTGTTGAGAGTTTGCTGTTAAATATGTTATCTTTGTCAACATTCATAGCAGCAACTTTGCTAGTCTTTCTCTCATGAGGTTCTAAGTGTAAATTTGATTGTGTAGTGAGGTTCTGTGTTTACTGTTTAGTGACTAATGATTAATTACCATACACCAATTTGTCCCTATTTAGAAAGCAACACATTCAATTCAGCAAAAATCAAGGGTTTGAAAAACAGATTTACCGTAAATTCAAGATCTGAGAAGTGATCATTGATTCATTACCAAACAGAGAGAAACAGAGAAAGTATTCTTACAATTACAATTACAAAGAGCCACCAAACGAAACGGTCCGCATAGATATACAAACAAAATATCCGAAAATGGAAAGTACAAAGAAACCGAGCTCACCTATTACTATCATCATCATCGCTTGCTATCGTAATCGACGATCTCGGAGTCGGTGACTGATCTAGAGTGCTGCACTATGGACCGTCCGATGGAGTTGATCCAATCCTCCTTCTCCTTCTCGGAATCGGCAATGAAGTACATGGTATCGGATCGGGTGGAGAGTTCGAAAGCGTACTGTCTGTTGAGGATGTCTTCGGCGCCCTTGACTGTGAGGCAAGTGGCCACGGGGATGACGCCACGTGGCTTAGAGACGCGGGTGACGGTAGAGTCTTTGAACCAGAACAGCTTGCCTTGCTTCAACACGAACCAGCGGCGACGCCAGGTTTTGATGTACTCGCCTTGCTTGGTTAGCCACCCGGTGCGCTCCGGGTTGGCCCAATACTCCACGCCGTCGTAGTTGTTGGGCTGCTCCGCCTGGCCCGTCGCGGCCCGCCACAGGCTCGCCATCGGAACTTCTTTTTTGGAGGAGCGTTGAGTGGTCGGTGGTGAGTAAAACTGAAAGAATATTAGGATGATTTTTTTTTTGGTCGTCCTATTATTTTCTTTGGTTGGGGGAATTTGTAAATGTGGCCGTTAAATTTTGTGTATTTATGAACTAACCCAATAATTTCATGATATTTTCATAGACTAATGGATCATGGTTTTTTTTTTTTTTTTTTGGGGGTTCGGTGCTAAGTAAAATAGGAATGACGCATGAGAAATGAGTGTTGAGGGCCATTTGTGAGAAAGAAAGCCCAATAACAAGGACAACAAAGAATTGACAAAGTAGGTAGCAAAACCATTAGGCCCAAGCGGCAGGAATAAAGGATCATAGGCCTAAGAAATAAACAAGTGGGTCTTGAAGAGGCAAGTGCGCTCAAAGAAACCCGGAAAGAAAGAAATAGCATCTCATGGGTAGTGTATGAGGTAAAAAAGCGAGAAAGGGCCGCCGCAGGCCCAATGTAATGTAAACTAAGAAAGTAAGGGGTTTATGGCAGGCCCATAAACCCCAAGGATGAGAATAAGGTTATTGGGACAAGGAAGCCCAATGAAGTTAGTAAAAAGTTCATGGGAGTGTGGAATTAGCAAATAGGCCGAGGAAACCAAAAGAAAGCAAACGAGCCGTAGATGCCCAAAGGAAAGCCTAAAGGGACATAAGAGCCCATAAGTAAAAGCAAAACAGTGGCCATGTCAAGCCACTGAGAGAAGGAATAAACGGCTGGCCCAAAAGAGACCCAGCATGATTAAGTTATTACGGTAGGAATAACAGTACAACATTGCAAGAAATAAAGAAAACCAAGGAGTGGGCCAAAGAAATGTAAGACCCATCATCAGACAAAGTCCAGCTCTTGAATGGAGCGGGAAAACAAAGAAAAGCCCATATAAGAGGTCAAAAAACACGGACGGCGAGCCTCTAGATCACGGCAAATGCATGAGTAGCAGGCAGATTTTTGGACATATCTAAAAGGAAAGCACGCGCAAGACCCAGACACCACCAGCCTGTATCCAGCCAATATGGGACGTGGTGGGGTCATGAGCCAGAGGTAAGAGGTAAAGGGGGTATGGTTTGGTGGTGGGGAGAGGGGAAAAGACCTATTTTGTGACTCCTGCCCAAGCCCTTTTGGGAGGTACGTCCTGCTGGGATGACAGACCACCCAAAAGAGGCAAGGTTGAGGGGGGAATCGTTAGGTGCATGTCTTGAGGGAAAGAGAGAGAAAGCATTTACGCCGTGGCAGATAAGAGTGCTACGGTGGACTAACGAATGAAACAAACCTGCCTTTGTCTGGCAAGGGTGAGTGGCACACAGACGAACCCTTTGATGGTCGGCAAGTACGCCCAGACCAGACAAAGGCGGTTAAGGGGCAAAATGGTAAAATCTGGTCACAGCAGACACTATAAAAGGACCCTTGCTGTGCCCTGAATGAGGATCGAAAAAACAGAGGGTATTCACGGAGTAAAAAGAAAACAGAGTAAAAGAAAACAAGAGAAATAAAAGAAAAAGATAAGAGAGAAAATAGAGGAAAAAAGAAAGATAATACAATGGGCATGCACCAGTAAGTCGATTTCCCTCTTTCCCCCTTCAAATCCTGCTCTCTTCCAAAACATAACAAAGACTCTTTTTGGGCATTAACCATTCAGGTCCAACTCCCTCAAAGCCATTAATCCCCACATCAGGATCTTTTCCTGGGAGATTATTTGCATTGAGAGGAGGCGTTCTCCTTTCTTTGGTTTTGCTTCTGCGGAACAAACTTAAACTCGACTTTATGCCCATTCTTGATTAGTTCATATTACTTTCTTTCTCCTTTACTTTCTTTGCAAATGACATTGTTATGATTGTAATTATGTTTTATAAGTAGGGATTACTTGGCCATTTTTCATTAAATAGTCAGAGTACTCTGTTTTGTTATTATTATTATATCTGCTTGCTGTAATTCATCTGAAACAGTTCTGCTTGCCGTAAACATACTCCTGGCAGACGAGGCATAGTTTGTGTACAAACAGGCCCAAGTTGAGTTACAGTTGGACCGATCTCAACTCCCTTACTCAGAAACATTTGGACCCATTACCGCAGGAGGCAGCCCAGCCCAACGCAATACACAAAAAAGGCCCCTACAATGAGAAGATAAAATTTTCCTCTAAATCAGTTTAAAGGAATCTACTTTTTTAACTTCTTAATGCTAACTTATAAAACTATTCACTTACAATTTTTTTAACAAGTTGCATAACTTATCAAATAGATTACGTGACTAAAAGTACGTGGTGATGATTATAAATTGAGAGTCATTCACTTATTAGAAACTTAGAAAACATGATTCTTTTTATTAACCTTTTCACTTTGTTCTCCTCCTTCCATCTTGTTCAAATGCCTTATTAATAATAATGCTTAGATATTCATAGAAAAAAGAATGGAAATTAAATGAACCTCCTTGGCAATAAAGAAACTACAATTACCAATAATATTTTGTGGAAATGACAATATCCTCCTTGAGTTTTGTGATAAATGTTAGATATATGATGAAATCCAATGTTGCACGAGTTATCGTATTTTTGTAGACTAACATATATTGGGTTCAGCAAAATGTTCCTAATTTGTCTGTTAGCTTATTGATGAAATCTTCATTTTGCTCTTTACTTTTCCAATTTATATGATTTAATTTTACCCAACAAATTTTGTTGTTGTTGTTGAAATAGTTATAATATGCATAGAATCTTGCAATTCAAATTCTTTACCCTTTAAGTAATTTGAGGGAAAATAAGAGATTTAATAGTATATGTTATTCTTCTCATAAAGTTTAAGGGAGATTATGATTCCCGATAAGGGAGCCCTCCAAAAAAAAAAAAAAAAACTTATGTCAAGAACTAAGAACCAAAGAAGTCATACATTGATCCTTCAAACAAATGAGATTAAACAAGAACGCCAAATACAAATGCCAAATCTTTGCTCAACAAGGGTAACATATAGATTCCACTGATCTCTTCAAGTAGCTTATTGCACCTAGAATTTAAGTAAAAAATTAGTTATGTTCTATGATTGTAAATAAATATCATGATACCAAAAACATTAACACGTTTTGCATGTGCTCATTAAAAAATAAATGAAAATTATAGTACCCTTATCCATTAATAAGGTTCTTGGTTTAAATAGTCAAAAATTTCAGTGAGAACAGCGAAATCAATTAAACAATCATGATTATCAAACAAAAAGAATTTTCTTTCATAAAAAAATATACTCTTGTGTTTATGGAAAATTAATTGGAACAAGGAAAGAAAACATATGTCTAAAAAAACACATAATGGCTTGTAATTATTTTACAAGATAATTGTCATGCGATATTCTACTTACGCAAATTCAAAATTGAAATATAGCATTACCTCAACTTGGATTCTACTAGATAAGTCCACCTCTACAGATCTTGGAACCAAGAAAGGCATTTTTAATTAAATGCATTTCTCTAGTAACTTCCTCCATATTCATTCTTTCTTTTGGCGACTCCATTGAACAGGCAAGTCCAATTTCAAGGACCGAGACTAAGCACTTATGCAGATTGGCATCAATGTGGCAAAGGTTCACAATATCAAGAGTTTCTTTGTCTTCTTGAATTTCATTTTTGTTGTTATCTTCTCTAGCCAATGTTGATGTTTGCATTTCTTCAACTTCTCTTGGTAGAAGGATTGGGTCTACAATCTGAACAAGCCCTTCTGGTAATGCCATTTTAGCAAAATTATGGAGATTGAGACCATCTTTAAACATTTCGTCAATGGGTCTCTTCCCCAAGAACATCTCTAGTAGAAATATCCTGTAGCTATACACGTCCCCCTCTGTTGAAGCCTCACCACCCATGCCATACTCTACACATTATGTTATGTAAGGAGATTTTGCAATTCTTGTTTATAATGATAATTGGGATTTAAGGAAAAACATGATGATAGATACCATGATTACAAAATTTCAAGTTAAGAAAATGGTAATAGGTCCATTAGAATAAAACTTTTGGGGTCTAGTAGAAGGAGGTAATATTAATGGTTTAGAACTTTAGACGTAGTAGTAAAGGAAATATGGTTAATAGTTAGGATTAGGATAATCTAATCAAATTAATTTTTAAATGATATGGTCATACAGTCATATTGGACACATTAGATATTGGCATTCCTAAATGCCTTGGGCCCTTGGCTCCACAGTCCACCCATATATGTTCATAACAAAATCATATGTCCTATATTATTATCCATTACTTGAACATTTGTTTGTTGAAAACTTGTTTAGATTAGGTCACGTACATGAATAGAATACACAAAATTGTAGCATAGATTTGTTTTGAGAGCAACTACACCATATTTGATATAGCCGATTGGTGAACTATTATCACAAGGACGTAGTGTTGTGGAAATAAATGCTTAAAAAAACAAAGTAAGTGAATGGATGGTCAATAACATTTGCCAACTAATTTAATCGATGCTTAAATCATGTTTAAAGCTTTTCGTACTTTTGAGTTTATTTAAAAAATAAATTGAGTGTGTATTTATGTTTCCATGTTGCATCTGAGAGAGAGAGAGAGAATCTTGTGTTGATAGTAAGGTAATTGCAAAAGTAAAAATAAAAAATTAATATGTTTCAAACAATTATTTTAACGATATCTATTAGGATATTTTAGAATTTATACACAATTGGAAAGGCATTACCTGGAGCAGCATAGGCAATTGATCCCTTTATCCCAATTGTACTAGATTGCTTTTGAGAAGAATCATTAGTGGTTGGGAGGAGTCTTGCTAAGCCAAAATCACTTACATGAGCAACCATATCATTATCAAGAAGAATAATGTTTGGCTTTAAATCACAATAAATGACTGGTTGTGTAGAATGGTTATGAAGATAATCTATTACAGAAGCCACATCAATTGCAATATTTAGTCTTTGAAGAAGGCTTAAGTTACTTGATTGATTTTTGTTGTCTCTCTCGGGATGTAGCCAAATATCTAAGCTTCCATTTGTCATGAATTCAAAGACTAGAGCTTTGAATTGATTCCCACTGTAATCCATGCTAGAGCAACATGTTAATATCTTAACAAGATTTCGATGCCGAATGTTTTGTAATGCATTGCATTCAACCATGAAACTTTTGGAAGCTCTCTTGTGTTGAAGGTTAAGGACCTTTATAGCAACTAGTCTTTCTTCTTGATCAAGAGCTCCTTTATATACAACACCAATACTCCCATATCCAATTAAATTACTTAGAGAGAATCCACAAGTCGCCTGATAAAGTTCTTTGTATGAAACATTCAGAAGGAGGCCTATTGTTGAAACCATAGAAGGCGATTTCTTTTTTGATTTTTTCATCCAATAAAGGTCAAGAAAGGATGAAAACAAAAACAAAAAAATAAAAATGGAAACAACTACAATTGCTAGTTTGAAGCCAGTGGATTTTCGTGGTTTCACGACGCTTATAGGGCATTTTGGCAACTACAATTTTGATATACCACCACAAAGTTTAGTATTTCCAATCAATGATATGGCACTTGTGTTTTTAAAAACCTCTTCAGTTGGTACCTCGCCCTCAAAATTATTGAACAAAATATTCAAATATTCAAGAAAATGAAGCTTCTCTATACCCTTTGGAATGGAACCTGATAGGTTATTTTTTGAAACATCTAGATGTTGGAGGCCTTTCAAAGAAGCAATAGATGATGGTAGTGATCCTTCAAAAGAATTCCCTTGCAAGTAAAGGTGTTCCAAGATCAAACAATTTCCTATAGATGTAGGAATTTCACCAAATAAATTATTGTTAGAGACATCCAGTTCGTTAACATTTTTCAAATTACCCACTTCAAATGGTAATTTCCCTGTAAAAGAGTTGTACGACAAATAGAGGAATACTATTTGTAGGGAAGAAGGACGAATAAGCTGCTTGGGGTATGGATCCATTTAGGTTTTTTTTGTGAAATGTTTAAGTATTGCAGATTTTGACAGTTTACAATTGTTGGAGGTATGGTTCCTTCGAATTTGTTTTCACTTAATTTAAGATAGAACAACTGAGTAAGGTTGCCGATGGAGGCTGGTATTTCTCCTGACAGTTTGTTTTCACTTAAGGTCAAGACAATTAAGTTGACAAGATTCCCTAATGATGCGGGAAGAGTTCCAGATATTTCATTGGATCCAAGATATAATTTAGTGAGTTGGGTGGACAAGTTGGATATTGAATTGGGCAAAACACCTTCAAATTGGTTTGTATCTAAATCCAACATATAAAGTCTGTTACAGTTTGTTAAAGATGTTAAGAAATGGAAATCCCTTCCTAGGTAATTGCTACCCAAATTTAGCTGGTAAAGATCCAACAGATTTCCCAAATTAGTTGGAACCGATCCTATAAAATTGTTATGTTCTAAACAGTGTGTTGAAGCTGAGTTGCGTTGCATAATGAAGCAGGGATTGGCCCAAAGAAATCATTAATACCAACTTGAAGAAATTGGTGGTTAGGAAGATTGAGGCCTATGTTAAGTGGAAGTGTGCCATTAAGTTGGTTGACTGCAACTGACAAGATTTGGAGAGATGACACATTGTAAAGAGAGGAAGGGATTGTACCTGACAATTTATTTATCCCAATTCCGAATGCTCTTAAGCCTTTTAATTGGCCTATGGCATTTGGAATAGTTCCCACCAAATTATTGTATGCTGCACTGAAATATTCGAGTGACGAAAGATTTCCAAAAGATGGTGGAATAATTCCTGTTAGATTGTTCATAGCAAGACAAAGTTTTTCAAGCTTCATCAAAGAGCCTAGCTCAACTGGAATCTTCCCTTTAAGGTTGTTCACAAAAAGATTTAATGTACCTGAGATTGGAGCAGTTGGACAAGCTGGATGGAATCTCCCCTTCCAATGTGTTATTGTTGAGATTGAGCTGTTGTAGTCGGTATAAATGACCGACTTCTTGTGGAATTTCGCCATAGAAGCTGTTATTTTGGAGGTTGATCAACCTAAGAAAGGTGAGGTTTCCAATATTAGGTGATATGGATCCATGTAACTTATAGCCCTCTAGGTTCAAGGCTGTGACTCTTTGGTGCTGACGGTCGCATGTGATTCCATGCCAGTTGCAGAAGTTCATAGAATCATTCCATGAGCTCAACATGTTAAAGGGATCTTGAGGTACAGATTCTTTGAATTTGAACAAAGCCAAACGATCAGTCTCGTTTGTTAGAGCAATGGCTGTAATGGTGGTCTGCAAGCAGAGTAGGCATGTGGAAAAGAGAAGAATCACATGAAGGTATATAGAACTAGATGATGCACACAAATTGGTTTGCTGTAGCGTCATCTGGTTTGGAGGAGAAGGAAGCTGGTGACTATGTGAAATGGAGGCTGATGAATCCATTGGGGTCAAGGGCGGAATATGCACTTATATTGAAATTGTACTCCACTAATTACGTTAGCTTATAGTCTCGTACTAATAAAAATTCTGTATACCCCACAAATTATAATAACATGACATTCTTTTTTTTCTTTATAAAGTAACTAAGATTTAAAATAAAATAAAAATAAGATACATCTCCTTCTGCCATATAATTTGATGAAATATAAAAATCAAACATTAAATGGTTTTTCCACCATTTCTCTGCCATTTCTATACATTTCTTGTTTACTTTTTAAAATTTTCATCATTCTTAATTTTTAGTCGGGGGCAGATTTTCTGTCACTCTCCTCCTTTCCCATTTGAATAGAATTTCTTTTCTTAATTCTTTCAATATTTTATTCTTATTGGCAAATGAACAATATGGGCTTAAAATATTTGAACATGTTTGTCCACCACTCTTTCCACATTCCCATGCCTTTCCTTCTTTCTTCACCTCTTCAACTTTTCTTCAATTTGAAATTTTAATGGGAGAGAGAAGAGTGTCATTTTCCTTAGGCTTTGTTTGGTTGGGAGATGGGAAAGTGGGAGATAGCTAGAAGGGATTTAATTTTCTTTTATATGTGTTTAGTTGGGGATGAAAACTCTTTCGTTTGATTGAGAAGAAAAATAAAACGATAGAAAATATAGTTTAAATAAATTTACTTACATACTTGTATTACATAAAAAAGATTAATAATTTAAAAGAAAAAAATTACTGAAAAAAAAAAAAAAAAAAACTACAACAACTTGTGGGAGGAGATAGGGGTAGATGAGTAATTTTTCATAAGCCCCTCTTTCCCCATATTTTCTCCCCAAATGAGGAGATTCCAAAATCACCCAAAATGGTGGGCCCAGAGAGAAAACTCCCGGGTCCCCCATTTTCCCCCCTCAATCAAATACCCTCCACACCCAATTTCTCTCCACTTTTCACCATCTCCACTGTCCAACAATCACCTCAACCAAATGAGCCTTTAAGGTTTAGGACAGAGTTTCATTTCCCCAAATGTCAAGTGAATTTTTGTAATTTTATTTTTTAAAAATGTTTTAGTAGTATTTTTATGATTTTGGAGGTTTTGGGTATTTTGGTCAAAACAAAGCTTTCAGGGTATTTCAATTGTTTTAGGCATTTTGTTAATTATTATAGAGTTTGGTTAGACTTTTAGAATTTTAAGTGATTAGATGTCATTGCAAATATGAGGATTTTGTTTTGGGTCTTAAAATACTGAGTGAATTTGGCATAAAACCAAATCTTTGCTCTTTTAAACTATCAGTACGATTTGAGGTCTATTTCCCCTTGGCTCTTGGATTCTAAACTTTATCAAAACCAAAAACAAAACAAAACAAAAAAGAGACCACAATAACTAATAATATTCGGTTGAAATGACAATATCTTCCTTGAATTTTGTGATAAATATATGATGAAATACAATGTTGCTCAAGTTATTGTGGGCCCGTTTGGTAATGTTGTTCTAGTAACATTGTTTAAGTGTTGTAGAAATACTTGTGGGTAAAAAAGTTTTATAGAAATACATACTGTGTAGTTTAAACAACGAAAATTGTTGTTTAAACAACACAACCAAACAGACCTTGTATTTTTGTAGACTAACATGTATTGGGTTCAACAAAAATGTTCCTAATTTCTTTATTAGCTTATTAATGAAATCTTCATTTTTCCCTTTACTTATCCAATTTATATGATTTGCCCAACAATTAGAAATGTTTAATTAGGTAATTTGAGGGCATAAGAGATTTTAGATTTGATATATTTGGACAAAACTTAGGTACAGCACCTTAGGTGGTGTTTCTTAGATTTCCTTTTTAAGATTTAGTCATTGTTGTGAAATTTTAAAGTGCTCGCAAGTGTACGAATTATACCGAAGTATAGTTTGACAAGAACGAGGTCAAATTCACAGGGACTTGAATGAACGTAAGAAAATTAAATCAAATCTTAACCAAATTAATCCTAATCTAATTTAATAAAAATTGGTTGTTTTGAAATTAAGTAAACTAAGCAAATAATAAAATTAAGCAAATAGTTAAACTAAGCAAAAGATATGTAAGGTTGAATTTAATCAACCATGTGTTGGCTTTATTCCATGACAAATTTGCTTGTAATATAGCACTTAGAAACCTTGTATTTAGGTGGGAATCATGTAAGGGTAGCGTGTGAGAGAGTGTGAAGAAATGCTCAAGACAGTGCAGTGAAGCAGAGACTCGCGGCTAGGACTCGCGGGTGTCTCGCGGCTTGCAAGCCGCCAAAAGTTGCTCACGTGCAGAGCATGCAGGGGAGCTGAACAGTCACGCCACCTGGAGCACTACACGACAAAAATCCAGACTGGCCATTAAGTTAGCTCGCGACTTGAACTCGCGACTCAGTCAAGTCGCGAGGTCAAGTCGCCAGCCAGCCCTGTTTTTGAAAAAAAACTGACTCTTCGTATTCCATTCTCACACCAGTATAAATACCCCACATTCCCACAAAATATGTGTGGCCATTCAGAAAGAAAAACCCTAAGAGAGGTTTCTTCAAAACACCCACCCAATTAGAGAGAGCTACTCATTCTTAGAGAGAAACCTTTATAGTCTCTTCTCATTCCCTCTCTCATTGTCATACCTATTGAGAGGAGATTTCTATCCAAACACTACCCACACCAATTTAGAGTGTTGAGTGTTTTTGGAGTTTTGGGAAGCATTGGAGGATGCCAAGGATGGCAGATGCTATGGTCTAGTAGCGGAATCCGGTAAGTTAGAAAAGAAAAAGGTTCGGCGCAACCTCGTTGGAGCAAGAAGCTTGGAGGGCTTAGGTACATCGGGTAGATTAGGCTTGGAGGGTCTATTGCTGTTCATGTATCCCAACTACATTTTCTAGTGGATTATTGACCGCTTGGAGGGCGGCGGAGAGGTTTTACGCCGAGGGCTTCGGTTTCCTCTTCGATAACACATCGTGTGTTGTCCTTGTGTTTGCATCTCTCTTCCCTTTATCTTTGCCTTTTATTTTCTGCTGTGGATGTGATTTATAATTGGCTTAGATTGATTTCCAATTCTGTTTATAGCTTATGTTCATTTTCCGCACACTTGTTGTTTGACATAATGCTTGAATTGGTTAACTTGTAATTTGGGGGTCTAAACGTTCAAGGGTGTTTATACACGTTTTTGAACTTTCAAGATATAAAGCAATAAAAAGATGTAAACAATCAAGGGAAAAGAAATAAGGTTTTGGAATCCACCTTGTAAGTCATATTAGCATATATTTATGATCATTAATTTTTCCTAACCACTGCATGATAATCTAGAAATCAATCTTACTATTATGGAAAATATTCTCATTAAAATCCTTATTTTAAATATCAAAAGCATGCTCTTCTTCACTTCTTAAGTATAAAATCAAATCATCAATTGTATTCGTAGCCAAACAAATCACAAGATATATCCAATTTTAAAAATCAAATCATAAATTATATCCATTGACAAACAAATCACAAGCGATATTCAATTTTATAATCAAGAATTAATAAAACCAAGCATTCAACTAATTAAGATAAATCCCAAATCATGAGAAAAATATGATTGAACTCATATCTAGAATCCTATCTTAGTCAATTGATATGAAGTAAGAACAATCTAAATCATTAAAGAACAACTATTGTGGGAAAAATCAAATCACATAAATACTACTGATAATCCTTAACTAGGTTTCATCATCAACCCTAATTATAAATTTAGCTACTCATGATAATTGAAAGAAAACATAAAAATAAAATACTAAACATTAAGTTAGACAAATAAAATAGAGAACGAAATAGTCACAGTGCTAGAGAAAAGCCATAAAAGAAACTATGTGCTGCTACCTGCACTTCGGTCCTTACCGTCCTTACTTTTCTATTTTGCTCCCTTTATATACTTGCCCACATACAGCCGACCTAAAGCCTCTAGGAAAACCCATAGTGACCTAGACCCTCTCTTATTTGTGGTTCGGTGGAGTAAGACGAAAGCCCAAGCCCACTGTCCACATATGGGTCCACGAAAACAAGCTTCCTATCAATTATTTCTTCTTCTGTTTTTTTCTTTTCCTTGCTCCTTCACGTGTGACATGACTTCAAGCTAGGGATGACAATTTTTGCTCGACCCATGGGTACTTGGCCCAGCCCGACCCTAATAGGCCGGGTTTTACCCGGTCCGATTAGAAATAGGGTTGGGTATGGGATTTTTAAAAAAAACCCGAAGCAGGTCCAGGTCGGGTTCGGGTTTTATCAAAAAAACCCGAGACCTGGCCTGAAACCTGGCCGGGTTAAAAACCCAGCACCTAAAATTACAAAAATACCCTATATATATATATTCCTATATTCTAACCCTAATCCCTCATTTCTTCACTCTTTAGCAACCGACACTCACACTCGCTCAGTCCTCACTCCTCACTTCAGTCTGGCAGTCCCTCATTTCAGCTCAGTCCGACACTCCCTCTCCCTCAGCTCATGCAGTCAGCTAGTCCGACACTCCCTCAGTCACGCCTCCCTCGCCTCCTCACCCTCACTCCGAATAGAGAAAGAGACACCCTCCACCGCTGACGCCTCATTTCGCTGCATCGGCGGCCACCCCACCTGTAAGTTTTACTTCTTCTTTTTATTTTTGTTTGTTTCTAAATTTTGGATTTGATTGGTTAGAAAAATGTAACAAAAAACGAAAATGAATTCTTAACTTCTGATTCCAGTTTTACTCATAAGTTTCTTTCTTTGTAAGCTTTTCTCTTTTGTTGTTTCTATTTTTTTTTTTTTTTTGGGTAGAAATAGAATTGTTTGATTCCTTAAGTTCTGTTTGGTTCTCTCAATAAAAAGTTCTATTTTTGGTTTGCTAAAAGTTGTTTTTTAAACATCTCTAATGATTTGGTTGGTGATTTTTTTTATGATGGAATTTGCTGAATTTTTATGGGTTATATTTCTATACTATTGTTTGAATTTGAATCATGCTCTTGGCTGGTTTTTGTTTTAAAATTTTGGAATTTTTTTTTTCAGTGATTCATTAAAATTTGTTTGGAGGTTTTGATTGTGTGGTGGTTCATTGAATTTGTTGTGGGTTTGGAGGTTTTCAATTTTTTAGCTGTGGGTTAGTTTTAAGGTTCGAAAATGATTTCGTATGTATTTCCTTTTACTTAAATGAATGGTTCTATATTTTGATAGTTTTGAACAATAAATGGTGTTTAAACATTTCTCTTGCAAATTCCTACAATTTGTCCTCTAGGTAACAAATATTGAGCTGTTGTATTCTGTGAGAGAGAATATTTTAACTTTTTTAAAAAAAAAATTTAATGTTAATCATAAATTAACTCTGTTTGAAATTTATTTTCAATTAACAGGAGAACCGGGAAGACTGATTTGCGAACGCTATAGAACAGCTTCTCAAGTGGTCCAGAACCAAGTTAGAAGCTTTGCACTTTCACCGTTGATATATGTATTGGACTGATTTGGCATTTGGCATTTGGGCCATGTTATCTAGGCTGGAATATGCAGGCTTGAATGTAGGCAAAAATAAATTTGGGCTTAAATTTTTTTTTTTTGGTTAGGCCACGAATTGGGCCCAATCCCTAAACGGGGCCCAGCTGGGGCGGGTCCGGGCCCCGGGAAAAAACCCGGTACCCTGGTCGGGTTCGGATATGAAAAGACCTGGCCCGAATTCGACCTATTGCCATTCCTACTTCAAGCTACTTCTCTTTATTCTTAATCCCTGCCTTTTATTTCTTTCTTTTTTTTTTTTGAGAAATTCTTTCTTTCTTTTTGCTTCACATGCTGACTTCACTACCTCATAATTAAATATTTCCTTGGCACTTTTACCTTATTAGATTGAATAGTAAGTCTCACTTCTTATCCTTTACTTTTTGGTCTTCTCTTGAATTCACACCTAGCTGCATGTAAGTTAGCTCGACTTTGCATGTAAAGCCCTTGTTACCTGCAACACAAAGATATTATACAGTCAGTCACAAAATAACATAAAAGTAAGGTTAAATATGTAGATATGTGAGTACTTTATTGTATATATTTCATGCACATCAATCATGTGGTTACTTAACTAAAAAAAATACATTTTCCTCCCATAAAAAAAAATTCACATGACAGAATTTTAAGAAGGGAACCTAAGAAATAGGATCTAAGTACTGTATCTAAGTATTACCCATTTTATGTTTTTCCTAAATTTCAAGGGAGATGGTCATCCCCATTAAGGGACCCTTCCAAGAAAAAAAAAAATACTTATGTTAAGAACCAAAGAAGTCATACATTGATCGTTCAAACAAAGGAGATTAAACACGCCACATACAAATGCCAAAACTTTGCTCAACAGCGGTAACAAGTGGGTAACAAGTAGATTCCACTGATCTCTTCAAGTAGCTTATTGCACCTAGAATTTAAGTAAAAAAATTAGTTATCTTCTATGATTGTAAATGAATATTATGATACCATAAACAAGAATATGTTTTGCATGCGGCCATTAAAGAAAATTAAAGTACCTTATCCAGTAAAGTTCTTGGTCTAAATAGTCAAAAATTTTAGTGAAAACAACTAAATCAATTCAAAAATCATGATTATCTAACAAAAAAAAATTTTCTTAAAAAAAATCTACAATTGTGTTTACATGAAATTAATTGGAACAAAGAAAGAAAGAAACATACATACATACATACATATATACACACATACATACATATATATATATATATATATATATAAATATTGCGTAGTAATTATTTTGCGAGATAATTTTCATGTGATATTCTACTTAAGCAAATTCAAAATTGAAATATAGCATTACCTCAACTTGGATATACTAGATAAGTCCACCTCTTTGGATCCTAGAACCAAGAAAAGCCTTTTTTATTAAATGTATTTCTTTGGTAACTTCCTCCATATTCATTCTTTCTTCTGCTGACTCCATTGAACATGCAAGTCCAATTTCAAGGACTGAGACTAAGCACTTATGCACATTGGCATCAGTTTGGCACAGGTTCACAATATCATGAGTTTTTTTATTTTCTTGAATCTCATTTTCAAATTTATCTTCTCTAGCCACTGTTGATATTTCTGTTTCTTCAACTTCTCTTGGTAGAAGGATTGGATCTACAATCCGAACAAGCTTTTCTGTTAGTGCCAGCATAGCAAAATTATGGAGATTGAGATTATCTTTAAATATTTAGCCATTAATGGGTCTCTAACCCAAGAAAATCTCCATTAAAAATATCCCATAGCTATATATATATATATATATATATATATATAGACACACACGTCCCCTCTGTTGAAGCCTCACCGCCCATGTCATACTCTACACATTATGTTATGTAATGATATTTTGCGGTTCTTGTTTATAATGAGATTTGGGATTTAAGGAGAATGCAAATTCATTTTATTCATTAGAAAAAAAAGGTAGAAAAAAAAGTTTTGAACCTAAGGAAAAACATGATGATAGATACCATGATTGTAAAAATTTCTAAGTTAAAAAAATGGCAATATGTCCATTAGAATAAAACTTTTGGGGTCTAGTAGGAGGTAATATTAATGGTTTAGATGTAGTAGTAAAGGAAGTATGTTTAATGGCTACGATTAGGATAATCTTATCAAATTAATTTTTAAATGATATGGTCATATAATCATATTGGACACATTAGATATTGGCCTTCCTAAATGGCTTGGATCCACAGTCCACCCATGTTCAAAACAAAATCATGTGTCCTATATTATTATCCATTACTTGAAAATTTTGCTTGTTGACAACTTGTTTAGATGAGGACACGAACATGAATAAAATACACAACATGTTTTGAGAGCAACTACACCATATTTGATATAGCCGGATGGGAGCTATCATCACAAAGATATAGTGTTGAATAGATAGTAATATTTGTCAACTAATTTAATCGATGCTTAAATCATGTTTAAAGCTTTTCTTAATTTAATGTTTTTTTTTTTAATAAAATAAATTGAGTGTGTATATTCGTGTTTCCATGTTGCATGTGAGAGTGAGAATTTCGTGTTGATAGTAAGGTAACTGCAATATTTTTTTTTTTTTTTTTTTTAAATCAATATGTTATTCATACAATTATTTTAACGTTAGGATCCAGACAGAATTGGAAAGACATTACCTGGAGCAGCATAGTTAGTAAATCCCTTTATCCCAAATGTACTAGTTTGCTTTTGAGAAGAATCATTAGTAGTTGAGAGGAATTTTGCTGAGCCAAAATCACTTACTTAAGCAATCATATCATTATCAAGAAGAATATTGCTCGGCTTTAAATCACAATGAGTAATTGGTTATGCAGAATGGCTGTGAAGATAATCTATTATAGAAGCCACATCAATTGCAACATTCAGTATTTGAAGAAAGCTTAAGTTCCTTGATTGTTTTTCGTTGTCTATCCTTGGATGCAGCTAAGAGCCTGTTTGGCCAACAAAATTTGATCACTCAATTTCCGTCACTCAATTTCCATCACTCATCACTCATCACTCAATTTTTCACATCCGTTTGCCTTCATCACCCAATTTCTATCACTCAATATTTTTCACACTATTCATGGACCCCACGCCTGTCACGGTGCAGCTTTTTTGTTTTTTGTTTTTTTTTTTTTTTCCAGTACCCAGAAACCCGAACCCAGTGAAAAAAAAAAAAAAAAAAAAAAAAAAAAACCCAGTGAGATCGAACCCAGTGAAGAAAGGAAAAAAAAAGAAAAGAAACTCAGTGAAAGAAGACCGAACCCAATGAAGAAGAAAGGAAAAAAAAAAAAAAAAAAAAAACCAGTGAAGAAGACCAAACCCAGTGAAGAAGAAAGGAAAAAAAAAAAAAAAAGAAACACAGTGAAGAAGACCGAACCCAGTGAAGAAGAAAGAAAAAAAAAAAAAAAACCCAGTGAAGACCGAACCAGTGAAAGAAGAAGAAGAAAAAAAAAAAAAAACCCAGTGAAGACTGAACCAGTGAGAAAGAAGAAGAAGAAAAAAAAAAGTCAGCTAGTCAAAAGGTGCGGCTGAGTGGGTCCCTCATATGTGTTTAATTACAAAAATGCCATTGAGTTATGAGTTATGGAAACTAAAAACAGCCAAAAGGTGTTTTCAGTTTCCATAACTCATAACTCAAAAATCATAGAATTGAGTGATAGAAACAAAAAATTGGAAACTGAGTTATGGCTTGCCAAACAAACTTTTTTTTGAGAATTAAGATGGGTCCCACCATTTTTGAGAATTGAGTTATGGAAACTGAGAATTAAGTTACTGAAACAGCTAAACCAAACAAGCTCTAAATATCTAAGCTCCCATCTGTATTGATTCCCACTATAATCCATGCTAGAGCAACATGTTAATATCTTAACAAGTTTCCGATGCCGGATATTTTGTAATGCATTGCATTCAGCCACGAAACTTTTGGAAGCTCTCTTGTGTTAAAGGTTAAGGAACTTTATAGCAACTAGTATGTCTTCTTGATCAAGAGCTCCTTTATATACAAACCCAAAATTGCTAGATCCAATTAAATCACTTGGAGAGAATTGATAAGTCACCTGATAAAGTTCTTTGTATGAAACATTAATTTGGAAGGAGGTCTATTGTTGAAACCATAGATGGCAATTTCTTTTTTTTATTTCTCATCCAATAAAGAACAAGAAATGATGAAAACAAAAAGAAAAAACAGAACAGTGGAAATAAATACAATTGCTTATTTGTAGGCATTGGAATTTCTTGGTTTCATGACTTTTAAAGGACAATAAATGCAATGCTTCAACTTTTATATATATATATATATATATATATATATATATGAGACATGTTAACGGATGACCTTAGAGCAATTGTTAACAAACCATAATAGAACAGTTTTGACACTACTTTAATAGAAAATGTAAAAAACTATTAACAACATTTATTTTTTTATCATTCTTCCAATAAAATGTTTCTAAAAATAGTTCCTAAACCAATGCCCTAAACATTTCCCTATATATATAGATTAATTATTTTTTAAATTTGAAATCTATTCCCCTTATTGTTTGATAAGAGAAAGATTAGTAATTAAGTTTTTGTATTTGTATTTGGGTTTTACTATGATTCATCTATTTAAAGCATAGAACAATATAATCTAGTTTATTGTGCGTAATTTAACTTGTCTCATCCTCCCTTAAAAGTTACCATGACTTTTGAGTAGAGTTTATGATGTACCTTTATATTGAATCCCTTTCTCTTGTGTGTGTGTGTTTTTCAAAAGATATATATATATAAATAAATATATATATATATATATATATATTATGATATCAGTTAATAATTAATAGAATCACCCAACACTGTTAACATATCCGAACAAATGCTTTAGCACATAACTCTTTTTTGATAATTTGATAATACAAAATAAGATTAATTTTACATAGAAAATTAAATATCATGATTTTGCAGTAAAATTATAAAAATGATGAAATTTATTTTGTTTTATGTATATCCCTTATTTTGTTTTCACATTAAACGTATAAATAAGAAATACAACAAATAGTTGTTTTTCCTCCGAAAAATTTTGCTTCATGGTTGAGCCATGCTACGTACACACTAGCACTGGTTTTCCTGCTCGTGTTAGTTAATTGTATAATAAAGCTAATACTATGATAATTGATAGAATATCTAGTTGGAATTATTTAAGATGCGTATTGGGGGTAGAAGCACGAGAAGTCGAGAACCCAAATCGGAGAATGGAAATGGCTTATATTATTATATTATAAGGATGTATGAAGGTTACTACTTAGTACTAGATGAAACTAGGCCCAGTATAATTTTATTATGTACCTAAATTAGTTACAGCTAACTTAATTAAGATCCTTGGCATTCCGATATCGTTTATTTTTTTCTCGTGCCCTAGCTCTTTATGGGAGAGTTTCTCTCATGGCTTGTATTTATATTAAGTTGTTAACTATATTAATCTATTCTCGTTTCAGTAGGAAAAAAAAGTTGCGTATTGACTACGACTAGTTCGTGCAAATTATTGAAGTTCTATACCTCCCAATAAAACATTTACCATATATTTTTCAATGCATCAGTGCTATGTGTGAACGTTTGCAGGGAAGAAATGACCGTGCTGAATTATAAGTAGTAAAGCTTTTCACTCACACTTGAATTCGCAATGGACTTTGGGGATTAGAGACCTGGAAGTGGACTGTAATTCACACTCTGTGACAACGGAGCTCTCAACTCACACCCACCATGTACGTTAAACAAGCTTTGGAGCTGTGTCTAGTCAAGGAAATAAGGCTGCAAAGCAACTGGCAGTAGGGTCCCAGCACCATGAATCCATGATGATGATGTATTGTATTGGATGGAACAGTGATAGACATCTCTACCTTGGCAAAAATAGCCAAATAGCATCTTTTTACAAATTATGTTGCAATCTACTACTGTTTCAAAAATGTGTAAGGATGTACCACTTTTTGGTACTCGAGTTTGGTGAAATCGAGTTTTCCATGGTATTTAAGTACCATGGAAAAATTTTGAAAATTTTTTACGGTACTCGAGTTTCACAAACTCAAGTACCGTAAAAAATTTTCAAAATTTTTCAGATTATATTTTTTCAAAGAACTCGAGTTTCAAAAAAATGGTACAACCCTATATATTTCCAAAATAGTGGTAAATTGCTAATTTTTTTGCTAAATAGTGGTAGTGGGCCATTTTCGCCAAAAAATTAGCAATCTATCACTGTTTTGGAAATATATAGGGATGTACCACTTTTTTGAAACTTGAATTCCAAAAACTCGAGTTCTTTAAAAAAATATACTCTAAAAAATTTTGAAAATTTTTCCATAGTACTCGAGTTTCATGGAAAACTCAATTTCACCAAACTCGAGTACCAAAAAGTGGTATATCCCTACATATTTCTGAAAAGTGGTAGATTGCAACATAATTTGTAAAAAGATGCTATTTGGCTATTTTTGCCTAATTTTTTTGCTAAATAGTGGTAGTGGGCCATTTTCACTTGCTAGATCTTATTTTAACTTTAATGAAACCCTTAATCCATTAAAAGTTACTTGAATCCATCTGAAAAGAGAAAAATCACACTGAAATTTTATTAATGAAATTCTCAACTTCAGTTTTTATGTGGTTCTCATGGATCTCATATGAGAGGCTATGCAGGTGAAGTAAAAAACACGGCAAAGGAAAAAACTCCAAAACCAAGTTGTGCTATTTGAACTTATGTGTGACCCATCAAGAAGTCTGGAATACAACAAAGAGATAATGACATGTGAGGAGAAGATTGTTAGGTACAGATGCGTGTGGGGAAGTCCCACATTAAAAAAGAAAGAAAAAAAAAAACTAGAAATTAATATCACATAATTTGACCATAACACATTCTCAAACTTTTGGGTTAAATTGTTACTTTATGTTGTGTTAAGGCCTCCTTTGGAGTCTCCCTACTATTATCCCCCAACAGAGCTTTCCAGCAAGGAATTACATAAAAACTTGCAAATTTAAAATATTCTTATTCACAACATTTCTCTGGAATATTATTGCAAAGCTTCTAGATTATCAACATTCATTTATGAGACAAAATTTATTACACAAATGCAAAATTGTCCTGTCACTTAAAATCACTCTAAAATAGTTTGTTGTAGGGTTGTAACAAAAATTAAAATATACGTTCTCCAGCATAATATAGCTTCCTATATTCGCATTGCCACTTTCAAGTGACACAAAGACCTTGAATTTCATTTCAGAAATGCGAGAAGTTAAACTTTCGAATGTCAGGTACCAACGGATCTTTTAATAATACGTTTCAGAACCATAATACATTTGAATAATGTTGTTAGGCCATAGGCAAAGAAATTTAAAGTTTATGGATGATTTACTGGGATATACTAATGCTTATGGCTTTAATTCAAAAAATGTTATCGGCCTTCGATAATTGAAACAGTTGCATGATTCACAGAACAGATTTCTGTCCTACTAATACCAGGGTTTGCCTTCATCACACTTCTCATATTCAAGAAAGCAGGTTGTTTGGGATAAGGTAGAGCCGTACTTTCACTGCTAAGCATTGCGACAACATCAGACATTGTAGGTCTATCCGCTGCGCTTTCTTGAACACACAGGAGACCTATGTTTACATATTTCAATGCCGCACGGACGGAGGATACATCATCAAGTAGTGGATCCACCAAGTCCGATCCCCTATCACTTGTCCATAATTCCCATGCCTTCAATATCGGGGAAAGAAAATAATAAATGTTAGGCAAGATACCTATGTTCACAAGCGGCAACGAGGAGAAAACTTCACTATGAAGATGGGAAGATTACAATATTGGCATAAAGGCTCTCTTAAGAAATTCAAATTCCAAATACACCCAAAGAACACTTTCTATTAAACATTAGCACACGATAAGATACCTGATTACAACACGCACATATGAGTACTAGTTAAAAAGTTGAATATATGTTCAGCACACAGTGGACATAAGGGAACCTGGAACCCCTTGCGCAAGCCACAAGGCACATCAACAAATCTCCATCTTAGCTTGAGTTAGATCAAGTTATACAAGCAAAACTCCTATATTGCCTCGACTGAAGGCCTCAAGGGTATCATAGATCTTGGAATAATTAAATAATATAATAATATAATTTTATTATTATTATTATTATTTATTTTATAATTTGGGGTCCATTTAACAACTAAAAATTATTTCATATGAATGCTGAATGAAATTCTGATTATGAAGTAATAGTAACAATAATTGATTCATGTAAAAAACCTTTCATAGAAAAACACAAATAAATTAATATATTATTATTGTGTGGTTTTTTTTTTTTTTTTTTTGGCATGAAAATACTGTATTAAAAAGAATATTGAACTACTTTGAAAAAATAGTGGCAAATACGATACTCACATATCCAAGAAGATGGAAAGAATCGGTCTGATAAAACCCAGTGTTCCTCCTACCACTCACAATCTCTAACAACAAAACACCAAAACTGAAAACATCTGACTTGATGGAGAAGAGGCCTTCCAGAGCATATTCAGGGGACATATAACCACTGAAAACCATAATCAAGTTAAAATGTTAGTAGTCGTGTTTTGTCTCTCTATTTGAGCACATATCATGTTGGTTTGTACTTACTAAGTGCCAACAATTCTATTTGTATTTGCCTGTGATTCGTTTCCTTCAAATATTCTTGCCAATCCAAAATCTGATATCTTCGGATTCATTTCGGTATCTAACAAAATGTTGCTAGCCTTTAAGTCTCTATGAATAATCCTCAATCTAGAATATTGATGAAGGTAAAGAAGCCCTTGTGCAACGCCTTCAATCACTCGAATCCGCGTTTGCCAATCTAAAATCTTGCGCTTTTCTTGATCTATTTTACAATCATGAGAAATTAGTTGTACGCATTAATAGATCATATGCAAAGGTTGACCATGAAATCAATCACAATCATATATATGTGTGTGTGTGTATATATGTATGTATGTATAAAACATTACTAACCAAAAATGAAAAAGTCCAAACTTTTATTTGGCATATATTCATATACTAGTATCTTTTCATCTCGTTCAATGCAGCAGCCCAAAAGTCTAACAAGATTGTTGTGTTGGAGCTTGGCTATGAGCATAGCTTCATTTTTTAGCTCCTCCCAACCTTGGCCCGATCTTCTTGAAAGCCTTTTCACAGCTACCAAATCCCCTTTCAATAATATTCCCTGAAATTTTTTTCCTTAATCTTAGTTTTGTGGCCGCCATGAAGAAATTAGGATAGCCCAATTATACTCGACAGAGATATATAGAGTAGGGATTATAACAGACGCAGTAACAAACTGGCAATGCCTGTTTGTTCTCGTTAACATGGCAAGTGTAAAGTTGATAAAAGTAAACCTTTGTATAAATTCCTCATCCTAAGCATTGAGTTTATGGATAATCATACCTTGTAAACAGGTCCAAAACCACCCTCTCCAAGCTTATTTGCATCTGAGAAATTATCAGTTGCAGCAGAAACACTTGTAAAACTGAATAATGGCATTTTGACTTCCTTTTTCCTGATATCTCCACGCTTATCTTCTTCCAGCAGCTCCAAATTTTCAGACTTTATGGTCATGCCCAAATCTAACTGTACCAAATCCTCACCTGACAGTGACCAAGTTACAAAACAAACACACAGTATATATAGATTTTTTTATATATATATATATAGATATATTATTTATTTATTTATGCAATAATTAAGGATTACATTTGGATTGCTTAAGTAGCATTATCAGCAATTATTTTCTCACCCTTGCTTGTCATCCTGAGTTTTTTCCATACACAATAGACAAAGAGGCCCAACAAAAGCGTTGCAAGAGGCAGAGATAGTATGGCGACTAATTCCTTAGCTCGTACAAGCATTACTCCATCAATTGCTCCAGGCGTCGCTGCTGAGTTAGATTCATTCATTGAGCTTGGGCCTGTCAAAGAAAATCAGAGGAATAAATAAACTAAAAATTGGTAATGCCTACCATCTCAAGTAAAAATAATATGGCGACGCCTAGAATTATCCTGTAAAAACCTTGGGAACTCAATAAG
>NC_044911.1:62859668-62947523 GCF_001633185.2 Quercus lobata | reverse complement strand
GTGTGGTTATTGGATCTCCATAAACGTAGGAGCAAATGATTTATTTATTTATTTATTATTATTATTATTAATATTATTATTATTGTTATTGAAAAAGAAGGAGCAAATGAATTTAGATATGTTTGGTTAGTAAGAAAGGAGAGGAAATATTAAAATAATAATAATAAGATCTTGATTTTTTTTAGTTCATTTTAAATGCTGACATGAAATTTATTATTATTTATTTTTGTAGTCATGTAAGCTTTAATGACCAGTGAGTTATCATAGGGATTAACTTCACAACAAATTAAAAATAACATGAACTAAATTTAGTTAAAAAATAATAATAAGGATTAGATTGAAAATAATTCCAAAATATAAGGACTATAATAGTAATTTTGCCATCTTATAACCTCAAGTTGTGGAGAATTATAAGCTTGCCTATCAGAGTTGTGAGTCTTGTGACTAGGGATTATAATTCTTGCACATGAACTAAAAAGGGATTATAAAACTTTTGTACCTATAAAAAGTTGTGAGTAATGAAAAGAAAATAAGGTTATGTTTGGTAACAGTTTTTGTTTTCTATTTTCAAAAACTTGTTTTTGGGAAAATAAAGAAAAAACAATTTTCTTGTATTTTTGAAATCAAAAACATGTTTGGTTAGTTGAAATTAAAAAGATAGTTTTTTGAAAAAAAAAAAAAAATACTAAAATATGTTGTTACTAGGATTTGAAATTAATGTTAACTCATTAAATGAGACAAATTCATTAAATTAAATGCATGTTTTCATTGACTTTTGAAAATTAGAAACTAAAAACAGTCATTTGCATGTTTTCAGTTTCTTTTACAAATTGAGTTTTGAAAACAGTTTTTGTTTTCTGCCCATTTTGAGTTGCCAAACAAGTTTTTTAGTTTCAAAAATAAAAAATTGTTTTTGAAAACAAAAATAAGGGAAAAAAATAGTTAGCAAACATACCCTAACATTTTCACGTGATTCCACAAATTCACCTGATATAACTCACAAGTATTTTCTCCACACACACACACAAAAAGCTCACAAGAGAAAGCAAAGTGGGTTTGGTTAGAGGTTGAGAAAGCAGTGAATGAAGAAAGAGAGAGAAAGAAAGTGAGAGAGAGAGAGAGAGAGAGAGAGAGAGAGAGAGAGAGAGAGAGAGAAGAAAAAAAAGAGGTTGAAATGCAAATCATGAGAAATATCAGAGAGTCACAACTATTACTGGTACTATAGCTCCAAAGCTTCAGCTACTGTTTCTTTCCTCTCACTTTCTTTCTTTCTCTCTAACTCAAAATGGCAAAAAGGAAAAAAAATTCACTCATAAAAAATATTGCAAAATGAAGGAAATCATTATTAAAAGTAAACTTTATTACTGTTAAAAAAATATCAAAATCACTTCAATTTGGCCAAGTAAGCTTGAATTTGATTTTTTGTGGTGATTTGTGTGGTGGTTTTTGGCTAATTTGGATTTTTGACAGTAGTTGTGGGTGGTTGTTCTTGGTTGGCAGTGGTTGTGGATTGTGCCATTGATCTATTTGTGGTGTTTTTTGGGTAGTGAGATGTATTATTTTATTGTAGTAGATATATTATTTTATTGTGATTTTTATATTATTTTATCGTTTTAAAACTAAAATAGATCCACTACTGTTGGATGTTTTGTAAAATGAACAGGTAAAATAGATAAAGTAACTTTTTGTAATGCCAAATAGCTAAAAAAAAATAGCTCCACTGCTGTGATGCTTTGTGTTAGGACATGTATGATTCAATGTTAGGAACATATGTCAATATTTTATGTAATTGGCTAATCTTTTGACAAAATGCACTTTACTTATAGTTGGATAGATCTAGGATGTGTTTAATACTTCAAGGAACAAGGTTTCAAGTTCAAGTGTTAAAGTCATGCAAATCTATCCAAGAATCAAGTGAGAAAGTGCTGAATTTTAAAACTTGACAGTTAGCTCGACAGCTAGTATCTATATCGAGGTTTAAAAGCTGCTGAAGCCCATGGCTCAACAGCTAGCTCGATAGATGGCTATCTATCGAGGTTTATGAAACTCAGTTTTTTAGAGCTGATTTTCATCCAATCCGTAAGTATGTGTTTAGGCTTTCTTTTCTCACAACCCTAAACATATATAAGAATTGTTTTAAGGGCCGTCACAGTTGATGCAACTCAATGCAAAAGTTTTTCACAAGCATATTGTGAACCAGAGACATATGCCCTTGTTCATCTTTCTCTTGAAGAAGCTGCTGTGTTTGTACACCGTAGGGTTTTGTGACTAATGAGTTTCTTGATCTTCATCGTGTGATGAACTGAAAAACTTTGCAGTCAACATCCTTCTCAAGTTGGTGATTAAGTCGCGTACTGGGATCCGCGCATCTATTAGTTAGTCACGTACTGGGAGCCGTGCATTGAAAAGGAGAGATTGTCACTACAGAACAAGTCCAATTGAATATTGAGGTAAGGGTTCAACTGTAAGTTGGTATAAGGTACTAGGATTCCTTTACTTGTAACGCTTGTTTTGATAATAGTAGATTCTCGGGAGTTGTGACCTTAATTTCACCCGGTGAGGTTTTTGCTGTGTTTGTTTTCCTCATTCGAAAACAATACATTCTTGGCCTATCACTTTGAGTAATGGAACCAACTAACCAAATTGCTTTTACCTCTGATTGATTTGTCTACCCTAGCACCAACACTATTTAATTTTATTCTTTTTATCCCTCCCTCCAATAAGTCCTCATTTCACACCCACACTCGCCTGACGCTCTCTTTCTCTCTCTTTGTTGATTTCTTTCTCTTTTCCTAGTGTCCAAGCATGCAGGTCGGGGGCAACTAATATCAAAAGTCAATGGCTAACCTCCCCGAAATAAAAAGCAACGCCTATTCAAGCACAATGGAATATGAGTGAAGGGTGATGGTCATCCCTCTGTTTTGCCGAGGAAAACACCTTAGTTGTATTATGTGTAACTTTATATATATTATAAGATCGGTGTTTTTAATGCACACATTTTTAAACATAATAAAAAAGAAGACTGTAATAGTTTAGTCATAATTTGGCTGATATTTTTATGAAAATTATGCAATGTGTGTGGTTGTTTGATTTTTGACTAGATAGCAACCTAACATTGCTTCTCTCTCAAAAAACCAATTACATCTCTCTTTGATTTGAAAAATCAAAAGGGAAAAATCAAATTGAAAAAGAAATAAGTGGAACCCATAGATCGATTATGCGTTGATACTTGATAGGACAGCTACGCCGAAATGTTGAATAGAAATGCCTAGGAGGAAAGGATTCAGATTCTATCCAGTGGCCAGTGGCCAGTGGCCACTGGACAGAAACCAGTCCTAAGAGGAAAAGTGACGAAACTACGGATTTCGAAGGAATGTGATCTGTAGTATTAATTTGAAATTGAGAGCCCATTAATTTTTATTTTTTATTTTTTTTGAAGTATTTGTTAAATATTAGTGTTAATATATTATATTGAATATTTTAGAATACTTACGAAAATAGAAACATATATAAAATGGTGAACACAAAAATAAGAGACTACATCTTTAGTATATGAGAGTGTAGTACAAATCCTATGTTACAATAAACATAACATGAGTATATATATAGAAGGCTAAATCTTAGATTTTTAGTATAAGTACGAGACTTATCTTATACATAAGGTAGGATGAGCTTAGGCCTATACTAATAAGCTAATATAACTAATATATCTCCAACACTACAAAAGTATGCCTCAATTGGGAAAAATGAACATGTGATATAGAGAGCCATAACATACATTGCTTTTACAGCCGAGGATAATGATATGAGCCTGTTTTTTCTTGCATAACCCATGATGGATCACTTTTTGCATGGTCGAGAAGATCTAGATGAGCTCAATCTTGTGTTATACTACGAAACAAAGAAAGATCAGAAAACCTCATTGGCACTGGTGTGGTGTCAGCCTAAGAATCCTCTAATGCTCAAGTCAGGGACTTAACCTCTCAATCTTTTTATTTTTATTTTTTTTAAGATAAGATAACAGTAACTTTATTAAAAAGAAGATAAACATAATACATCATGAGCCAATGCGGACTCACCATATTAGGATTTTTCTCTATCCAAATTACACAACCATCAATATTTTTAGCATATGAGCCAAAAGATAAGCTGAGCGATTACCTTTTCGCTTAACATGGGAAATACTCACACATCTGACGTCCTGCATTTTAACTCGAATCTCTCCAAAAATGTTGTCAATAGCTACTGGAGCTTCACTTACTCCATTTAACGCATCAACAACTATCTTGGAATCACTCTAAAACATGATGTCTAGTAACCCCCCCCCCCCCCCCCACATCGCAAGCAAAATGAACCACTTCTTCCATTGCCTTAGCATCAGTCTCCAAAGCTCCCAATGAAAGGTATAGCTTCTTACTCAGAGCTGCCTCCACCTACCCTTTATAGTCCCGAACAACAACCCCAACACCCGTTGGAATTAAATCAACAAAGATAGCTTAATATTAATTTTGTACCAAGGCCTTACCGGAGGTGTCCACTACAATGTGTCGCCAATTTCAGGCTGAGCTAACTTGAAATCTACTGTTTGAAACTCTTTTATTATGTACCTGGCCTTTTGCAAAATTGCAGTAGTTGATTGTCAGGCCTTGCCTTGTCAGACTGTATTCCTATTAAACCACAAAAGAGGGGAAACTCTACTATACAAGTTTGTATCAGGCAGCTTTGCAATGCAGCACAATTTGTAACTTGTAGTGCAATCCTTCTGGAGACTTATTTTAGAATAAGGAGACTCAAAAGTCAAGTTGTTAGATTGAGGAAGGAGACTGAGAGGTCAACCAACAGCGCTTTTTGCCCTGTTTGACTGAAAAGACATAAATCATGATGTGACACCTAAACTACAATGTTTTACAATTCTAGATTTCACTGGAATCAATTTTATCCCTAGTGCTAGGGTCATATTTTCTATGTATTTGGCTAATCCTTTGACAAAACACACTTTACTTGTAAATTGGGTAGATCTAAGTTGGCTTTAATACATATCAAGTGGTTGTATTAAAGACATAAAAATTGATCCAAAAAACAAGTGAAGAAAAGTTGTTTTATTGAAACTTGACAGATAGCTCGACAAAAAGCTGCTATCGAGATGTAATGGGTAGTTGACACAAGTATTTGGCCTTTAAAACTCGATAAACTAAAGAGTCATGTCTTACCTAGAATCTTCATCCTTGTTTTGCCAACAAAGCCAAATTAAAGAGTTTTAGGTTCTTGAAACCCATACCTCCTTTTGACTTAGGTTCGCACATCTTCTCCCAACTCAACCAAGGGATTTTATTTTCATCCTTCCTTTGTCCCCACCAAAACTTCCTTATCATGGCAATCAACTCATCACAAAGGGAGTCCAGCAACTTGAAACAACTCATGGTGTAGGTTGGTATAGCTAGAGCCACTGCCTTGATCAAAACTTCTTTCTCAGCTTTAGATAACATCTTCTCCTTCCATCCGAACAATTTCCTACCTAGCTTCTCCTTTATATCATTGAAAGTGCTTCTTTTATTTCTTCCCACAAGGGATGGCAAACCTAAGTACTTTCATGTTGTTTAATTACTTGGGCACCAAATCTTCTTTTAATCTCATCCTAGATCTCCTTAGGAGTGTTGCTGCTGAAAAATAGGGAGCTTTTTGCTTTGTTCAACTACTGACCAGAAGCTTGTTCATACACTTCCAAAACTCTTTAAAGCGTGTCACATTTGGCTAGTGATGTACAGAAAATGAGACTGTCATCTGCAAAAAATAAGTGGGATAGCTTTGGACCCCCACGGCATATTACAATCCCCCTCCATCCTACCATTGCACACCGAGATTTTAATCAAGGCTGATAGTCCTCCTGCATACAACAGAAACAAATAAGGTGATAAGGGGTCTCCTTGACAGATACCCCTCGAAGGAATAATATGATTCCTAGGGCTACCATTGATCTTTATGGCATAAGTAACAGTAGTGACACATTGCATGATTAGCTTTCGCCGTTTATCAGCAAAGCCCAATTTTTCCATAATTTTTTCCAAACAAGTCCACTCCATCCTATCATAGGCCTTGCTCATATCAAGATTTATAGCCATCTCACCTACTTTACCTCCTTTTTTCTGACTAATATGATGCATGGTCTCAAAAGCTACTAATACATTATCAATAATTAACCTTCCATGCACGAAGGCACTTTGGGTTTCACTAATAATGGACGATAGAACTTTTTTCAACCTATTTGCTATTGATTTAGAGACAAGCTTATAAACAACATTACAGAGGCTAATAGGCCTATAATCAGAAACTTTTTTTGGTTCCTTTATTTTTGGAATAAGCACAATATGTGTTTCATTAAAATTAGGTGGAGACATACCATGGTTGAGGAAATCCAATACTGTAGATGTCATAACCTCACCACATATACTCCAGAAATGTTGGAAAAATATAGGGGGCATGCCATCAGGTCCAGGGGCTTTAAGGGGGTACATCTGCTTTAGGGCCACTCTAATTTCCTGTGCTGTGAATGTATGGGTTAGCTCTTCATTCATGGATGTAGTCACTTTTGGTTAGATAGCACTTAGGATGTCGGTAAAATCCTCTGGACTGCTTGAGGTGAAAAGCTTCTCGAAATAGTTTACCGTAATATCCCCTACCTTCACCTTATCATCCTACCACCTCCCATGCTCATCCACCAGACCTTCAATGTAATTCTTTTGGTATCTCGCAAAGGCTTTTGCATGAAAAAAACTAGTGTTTTTGTCTCCTTCTTGAAACCAGTTCAGCCTTGATCTTTGACGCCACATCTCATCTTCTTTCTCTAACCAACAGTTCAGGTCAGCTCTACTAGTCCTCATATCACTGATCATGTTCGGACTTGTCGGTTGTAGTTCCAGCCATTCCATCCTGCGTTGTAGTTCAGCAATTTTTCTTCCCATGTGGCCAAATTCCTCTTTGTTCCATGCATCTAGGTCATGTCTACATTGCTCTAGACAACTCTTCAAGAAACCACCTGTCCCTGCTTCTAACCCCACTTCCCATGCAGCTTTGATAATATCCTCACATCTACTATCCTTCAGCCACATCGATTCGAATCGGAAGGATTTCTTTATTTTCTTTTGTCTCTTCTTCTTCACCAAATGAAGTGAAAGTGGTGAGTGGTCTGATGCCAATGACGAAAGGTGGTTCAGCTTTGCTGTGGGAAACAAATCAATTCAATCCTTGGTGGCCAGCACCCTGTCAAGCCTTTCTCGAATTTGAGTACCATTTGCTTGCTGATACAGCCATGTGAACTTCGGCCCTATGAAACCCACCTCCTGGAAGCCACATTGGTTTATGGCATCATTAAAAATCTCCATCTGCCTCCTCGGTCTAGGCCGCCTTCCTTCCTTCTCTGTGAGACCAGTAATTTCATTGAAATCACCAATAATGAGCCAAGGGAGTGATGACATACCCTTAAGAAATTTTAATTTAGCCCATGACTCCGGTCTTTTCGTTGTGTCGGGGTTACCATAAAATCCAGTGAGGTGTCAGTGACTCCCATCCCATCCCCTTTCTACCCACAAGTCTATGTGTTCCTGGGAATACGTCTTAACCTCCACTTTAATCCATTCCTTCCACAACATGGCTAGGCCACCTTTACTTCCATTGCCAGGGACGATTAATCCATGCTTCATCTTACACCGATCCTTCACTTGCTCCATCCACTCCCTGTCCGACTTCGTCTCCATCAAGAAGACAATGTTAGGCTCTTTTTACTCACCACCTTCTCTAAGGCTTTAACTGTCCGGAGGTTCCTAAGCCCCTGACAGTTCTAGCTTAAGAGACTCATTGGTCTCGGCAGGGTTGCCCAGCAACCTCCATCGTTTCTAGACAGTCGTTCTCGGTATCCACCTTCTTCTTTTTTTCATGTGTTATCACCTCAACTATCTCTCTGTTTAAACCATCAAACTTTCTCTTTGAACCAATCTCTACGTCCAAAGGAGGGCTTGCATTAATGCATGGGTTACGAGTCACCACTCTTTTCCACGTGCCCTCACTGAAGCCCATTACTCCCTTATTTGCTTCTTTATTTTATGTCAACACCAGTCCACTTGTGGGCCTTAGTTTTTGTTTCCCTTTACTTCCACTTTTGATGGGCTTAGTTTTATTATTCACCCCTTCCAAGCCCATTTCAGCCCAGCCCACTTTAAATGCTACGTTCTTGTTCACAGCACCAACATCTGTATTCATCAACTTTCCATTCAAATCCTGTGTTTGATTTTCCCAGACACAATTAGCCTCCATAACTACAATATCTACCAGATTACAGCAATTGACACTCTGATTTGCTGAGATTTTGGGATCAACATGCTTTGAAATCGAGATCATGGGCTCATTATGGATAGCGTCATCAATATCCTTCAAAATCTCCTCGAAATCCGGGATATGCTTCCGTGAGTCATGGGCTTCTAGCTCATACCTCTGTCTGTCACCTACTGGCTCTCTCCCTCCGCAGTTTACCTCCATCGACATCGCCAATTCCTGACCCGAGTGTTTGAGTGCAGGAACAGTCTTGGAGAGCTTATCCTATATGTAGATGGACTTGGTAGCCACTTGTCCTGCCATATACGGACGTTAGCTCCATTTCTAACTCTCCACCTCAATCCAGCTTTGACTAGTTGTTGAGCCACCAATATGCTATGCCACATGTATGATGGGTTCTTGCCAATTGTAGCATCTACAAAATTACACCTTGGAAAGTATTTGGCCTTTAAAACTTGATAAACTAAAGAGTCATGTCCTACCTGGAGTCTTCATCCTTGTTTTGCCAACAAAGCCAAATTAAAGAGTTTTAGGTTCTTGAAACCCATACCTCCTTTTGACTTAGGTTCGCACATCTTCTCCCAACTCAACCAAGGGATTTTATTTTCATCCTTCCTTTATCCCCACCAAAACCTCCTTATCATGGCTGTCAACTCATCACAAAGGGAGTCCGGCAACTTGAAACAACTTATGGTGTAGGTTGGTATAGCTAGAGCCATGCTTTGATCAAAACTTCTTTCCCAGCTTTAGATAAAATCTTCTCCTTCCAGCCGGATAATTTCCTACCTAGCTTCTCCTTTATATCATTGAAAGTACTTCTTTTATTTCTTCCCACAAAGGATGGCAAACCTAAGTACTTTTCATGCTGTTTAATTACTTGGGCACCAAATCTTCTTTTAATCTCATCCTGGATCTCCTTAGGAGTGTTGCTGCTGAAAAATAGGGAGGTTTTTGCTTTGTTCAACTGCTGACCAGAAGCTTGTTCATACACTTCCAAAACTCTTTGAAGCATGTCACATTTAGCTAGTGATGCTTTGTAGAAAATGAGGCTGTCATCTGCAAAAAAAAGTGGGATAGCTTTGGACCCCCATAGCATATTGCAATCCCCTCCATGCTACCATTGCACACCGAGGTTTTAATCAAGGCTGATAGTCCTTCTACACACAACAAAACAAATAGGGTGATAGGGGGTCTCCTTGACGGATACCCCTTGAAGGAATAATATGACTCCTAGGGCTACCATTCATCTTTATGGCATAAGTAACAGTAGTGACACATTACATGATCAGCTTTCGCCGTTTATCAACAAAGCCCAATTTTTCCATAATTTTTTCCAAACAAGTCCACTCCACCCTATCATAGGCCTTGCTCATATCAAGATTTATAGCTATCTCACCTACTTTACCTCATTTTTTCTGACTAATATGATGCATGGTCTCAAAAGCTACCAATACATTATCAGTAATTAACCTTCCATGCACGAAGGCACTTTGAGTTTCACTAATAATGGACGATAGAACTTTTTTCAACCTGTTTGCTATTGCTTTAGAGGCAAACTTATAAACAACATTACAGAGGCTAATAGGCCTATAATCAGAAACTTTTTTTGGTTCCTTTATTTTTGGAATAAGCACAATATGCGTTTCATTAAAATTAGGTGGAGACATACCATGGTTGAGGAAATCCAATACTGTAGATGTCACAACCTCACCACATATGCTCCAGAAATGCTGGAAAAATATAAGGGGCATGCCATCAAGTCTAGGAGCTTTAAGGGGGTACATCTGCTTCAGGGCCACTCTAATTTCCTGTGCTGTGAATGTACGGGTCAGTTCTTTATTCATGGTTGTAGTCACTTTTGGTTGGATAGCACTTAAGATGTCGGTAAAATCCTCTGGACTGCTTGAGGTGAAAAGCTTCTCGAAATAGTCTACCACAATATCCCCCACCTTCACCTCATCATCCTGCCACCTCCCATGTTCATCCACTAGACCTTCAATGTAATTCTTTTGGTATCTCGTAGAGGCTTTTGCATGAAAAAAACTAGTGTTTCTGTCTCCTTCCTGAAACTAGTTCAACCTTGATCTTTGACGCCACATCTCATCTTCTTTCTCTAACCAACAATTCAGGTCAGCTCTAGTAGTCCTCATATCACTGATCATGTTCGGACTTGCCGGTTGTAGTTCTAACCATTCCATCCTGCATTCTAGTTCAGCAATTTTTCTTCCCATGTGGCCAAATTCCTCTTTGTTCCATGCATCTAGGTCGTGTCTACATTGCTCTAGACAACTCTTCAAGAAACCACCTATCCCTGCTTCTAACCCCCTCTTCCTATGCAGCTTTGACAATATCCTCACATCTACTATCCTTCAGCCACATTGATTCGAATTGGAAGGATTTCTTTATTTTCTTTTGTCTCTTCTTCTTCACCAAATGAAGTGAAAGTGGTGAGTGGTCTGATGCTGATGACGAAAGGTGGTACAACTTTACTGTGGGAAACAAATCAATCCAATCCTTGGTGGCCAGCGCCCTGTCAAGCCTTTCCCGAATTTGAGTACCATCTGCCCGCTGATACAGCCATGTGAACTTCAGCCCTATGAAACCCACCTCCTAGAAGCCACATTGGTTTATGTCATCATTAAAAATCTCCATCTGCCTCCTCAGTCTAGGCTGCCTTCCTTCCTTCTCCGTGAGACCAGTAATCTCATTGAAACCACCAATAACGAGCCAAGGGAGTGACGACGTACCCTTAAGAAATTTTAATTTAGCCCATGACTCCGGTCTTTTCGTTGTGTCAAGGTTACCATAAAATCCCGTGAGGTGCTAGTGACTCCCATCCTATCCCCCTTCTACCCACATGTCTATATGTTCTTGGGAATACGTCTTAACCTCCACTATGATCCCTTCCTTCCACAACATGGCTAGGCCACCTTTACTTCCATCGCTAGGGATGATTAATCCATGCTTCATCTTACACCGATCCTTCACTTGCTCCATCCACTCCCTGTTCGACTTTGTCTCCATCAAGAAGACAATGTTGGGCTCTTCTTTATTCACCGTTTTCTCTAAGACTTTAACTGTTCGGAGGTTCCCAAGCCCCCGATAGTTCCAACTTAAGAGACTTATTGGTCTTGACGGGATTTCCTAGCAACCTTTGCTGTTTCTAGACAGTCATTCTCAATATCCAACTTCTTCTTTTTTTCATGTGTTATCACCTCAACTATCTCTCTGTTTAAACTCTCAGACTTTCTCTTCGAACCAATCTCTACATCCAAAGGAGGGCTTGCATTAGTGCATGGGCTACGAGTCACCACTCTCTTCCACATGCCCTCACTGGAGCCCATTACTCCTTTATTTGCTTCTTTATTTTATGTCAACACCAGTCCACTTGTGGGCCTCAGTTTTTGTTTCCCTTTACTTACACTCTTGATGGGCTTAGTTTTATTATTCACCCCTTCCAAGCCCATTTCAGCCTAACCCACTTTAAATGCTACATTCTTGATCACATCGCCAACATCCATATTCATCAACTTTCCATTCAAATCCTGTGTTTGATCTTCCTAAACACGATTAGCCTCCATAATTGCAATATCTACCAGATTACAGCAACTGACACTTTGATTTGCTGAGATTTTGGGATCAACGTGCTTTGAAATCGAGATCATGGGCTCATTATGGATAACGTCATCAATGTCCTTCAAAATCTCCTCGAAATCTGGGATAAGCTTCCGTGAGTCACGGGCTTCCAGCTCATACCTCTGTCCGTCACCCACTAGCTCTCTCCCTCCGCCGTTCACCTCCATCGACATTGCCAATTCCTGAGTCAGTACATTCTGTCCGTCTCGGCCTTTCTATTGTCAACTTATCGGTGTGCACCTCCGTGGAGGTATTGTGTTGTGGCCTCATTCTCCTCTGTTGGTCATATCCCTAAACCTCAACGACTGTCTTCTTCACATGGTTGAACTAAGGAGCTCTAATCCATGACCCAAACTATTGTTCCTCTATCCGTAGCGAACCTCAACTACTCAGCCATAAATCATAGTCTTTGTCGTCATATGAAACAAGTCCACACCAATAGCATATGTTTGGCAGACGCTCATACATAAACGTTGCCCAACCCTCACCAGATTAATCCCATGAGATTTTCCTACCTCTGTATAGCGGTTTCGTAATATCGACCTTGACTCTAACTCTCATGAAGTTTCCTCCCTTCATTTCCCTGATATACTTTGGCCAGCTCACTTTTCCAATTGTTTCTCCGATACTGAGCGTCGCTTCCACCGTTAATAGCTGAAAAGGGAGGTTATGGATCTAAACCCAAAAAGTGGCTGACTTAAAAACTAAGTGATGGACTGGTTCCAACCCATTGTATCGCTGCAACGCAACTAAATAGACGTCAAACACCCATGGTTGCCCTTGAAGTACTTTCTCCGCATCCACTTCCAACTCAAAGGCAACCAGTAGGACATTATCTTTGCCATCACAGACCTCAAAATTCCCCTTAGTTCGCCAAATAAGTCGGAAAGTCTTAGCCACCGCCTCCACGTTTACATTCCGATGAGTGAAAAATTTTGTTGCCAAAACAGTGCCCACCTTCTTTTTGTCTCGTGTTAGATCCACCTTTGACTCTTCTACCTCTGTCAACGAAAGATTCTTCCATCTAGACGTCAAGTCCTCCATCCTAAGACACTTACCACCCAAACTCCAAACGCAACGCAGAAATCAAAAGACAAAACCCTCCTAGTAAATGATGTTACTAGAGGGACCTCATCATCCTTCGTAAATGAAGGGAAACTCATTGCTACAGTAGAGAGAGTGTGGGCACTACCCCTTGTCGAGAACTGTTGACTGTAGTTTTCGAATCTCAGAACTTGTAACAATAAATAAATTTTAGTTTCTTAAAAATTCCTTCATGTGTAACTTCACTAATAATAAATAAATTCAAATTGAAAAATTACATTAAACTCAAAATTAAAAAAAAAAAAAAAAAGCTTCATCACACGTGCAGAGCGTCTATGATGAGACTAGTATTATTTTAATGAGTCACATGTTATTATAAAAACTAATTGAATCATGTGAATGTATTGAGGAGGCCACTATTATATTGATATCATATGGCCTCTTTTTAAAAAAAACATTTTAACGGACATCTTACGGTATACATCCTTGCTGTCTACTCCAGTCAAGAAAACACAACTTGTTAGGAGTGTGCATGGGTCGGGTTGGGTCGGGTTGAGGGGATTTTTTAACTCAACCCACCATGGTGGGTCAAAAAAAATTCAACCCAACCCAACCCATCACATAAGTCCAAGGGTCGGGTTGGGTCGGGTTGAACCCATGGGTTTGACAATTTATTATTATTATTATTATTATTATTATTAAATTGAGTAAAAAAAATATAAATATTAATATATTAAAAAAACCTAAAGATTAGTATCAATGTAACTCCTTAAAGGCTCAACATTAATGACTAAACAACAATAGTAATTTATTAGGATTTGTGTGAACTAATTGGCTTTTATATAGAATAGGAAGAATTGGTTATTTAAAAAAATTTATTAATTATATAATATATTTTTTATATATATTAAATTAGTATTAGTAGGAGGAATTGAGGAAATATTGCTCTACAGTTGGGTTTTTTTTTTTAATTATTAAATATAATATATATATATATATATATATATATATATATATATAAAAGTGCCCTACAATTGATTTATAAAAAAAAAAATTTATTAAATATAAAATATATTTTAAATATATATTAAATATGGTGAGTCGGGTCGGGTTTGGCGGGTTTGTAATTTTATGACCCAAACCCAACCCGACCCACTATAATTTTTTTTTTGTAACCCAACCCGGTGGGTTGGGTCGGGTTTGGCGGGTCGGTGTGTTTTCTGCACACCCCTACAACTTGTGACCCTATTTACCGTTAGATTTCGTTGATTGAAATAAATTTTATCCGTCTGATCCTCAAGACACGCACACAAAATCTATATGATTTTAACAACACTTAAACAGAACAACATTACTAAGGTTACTAGGGGCCGTTTGTTAACATTGTTTAAATAACAATTTTCAGTATTTAAACAAATTACACATATTTTTACACACTTTTTCACTCACGCATATTTCCAAAAAATACAAACCACAACTTTGTTTTGCTAAGAGAGAGAGAGACACACAGAGGCGGTGAAAGAGAGAGAGAAAGTGGCGAATGGAGGTAATAATGATTTGTTGCTTTTAGGGCAAAGTACGTTGGTTCGCTGTTATAATTTTCGTATTTTGTTTATATATATATATTTTAAAAAAATTGTATTTTGTAGTGTTAGGGTTTTGAAATTTGATGGCTTTAATTGATCCGTTAGGATTAGGGTTGGTGTGATTGTTTTGTTCTAGGCTTTTAAAACCACGCTAATTTGTTTATTATCCTCTGCAACAACAAATTATTCAATTAATTTTTGAAGTTGGCGTTAGTAATAGCCACTTGCTTTAGTTTAATCCGATAATTATTGATTTTTCTGACTTTGTGGTACATTAAAGCAGGGATGAAGGTAGAGGATGAAGAAACCACGGAGATGGAGGTCCAACTTCACAAGCGATTCAAGCACGACCCATCTCTACTGGCAGCAATGGAATCCAGCACAGAGCCTGTCACAGAGTCTGCAATGGAACCCGTCACAGTGTCTGCAATGGAGTCCAGCACAGAGCCTGTCACAAAGTCTGCAATGGAGGCCGTCACAAAACCACCAATGACCATTTGGAAGTCCATGTAAAAATTGCTAATCCTTAAACTACTTTCACTTCCTTTTTAATTTTTAATTTTTGGTCTCATCTCACCGTAACGTTAAATCACCACTTATTTTTGGTTTTTTTGTTTTTTAATTTTTGCAAGACGTGATCGGGTATTGCGAAAATCAGATTTACCACTTGCTTCAGAGGAAGGTGTGAAGCCAAGTTAGCCAACTGAAATTGGATCATATTTTTCTATCTCTATCTCATCATCCTTTATTTAATTTTTTCAGGGTATGACAATGTACATATCTTTTATCCTGCCTGGACCAACAGTGACCGTCTTCTAATAAAAATTGGTCAGTCTGGACTTGATCTAAATGAGGTTGATAGGGAGTTTGCTAAACTGGTGCCACCACCACCACCAGAGGAGAAAACCAACCTTGTTCTTAGGATTTGCTTTTTTGACAAACGCCCGGTATGTACTATTTTCCACTTTGTCACATCACCACTTTCCTTTTTATGAATACATTCAGGAAAATTAATTTGATTATTCCTGCATTTTGGACATTAATTCTTGCGTATTGACATAGAGGCATTCATTTACATTATTGCTTTGCACAATTCTTCTAAAGATTTTAATGCCATAACATGATGAAATCTAACTTCTTTTTTTCTTTTTTCCCTAGGAAAAAGGCTATACCTTTGCTTGGGTTAGAGATTTCTCAAGTATGATTTAAATAAGATTTGTTGGTTTTCCTCACTTTTTAATTATTGTTATCGTAATTTCTAACTTAGCTCATATATTTTTGTTTCTTTGGTTACCCCTCATTGAATATTTGTACCCTTTAGATTTTGATCTCTTGCATGATGATTATACTCTTCTTGACTTTGACGTGTGTTGGGTTTATTGTAGGTCGTTGGAATGCTGGAGAAGAAAGTTATGATTCTGGTGATGATGATTTGATTGATGATGAGGTTGAGGTTGATAAGGGTGAGGTTGATGAGGTTGATAAGGTTGAGGTTTATGAGGTTGAGGTTGATGAGTTTGATGAGATTGAGGTTGATGAGGATGAGGATGATGATTTTCTGTATGCACTTAAATCTGATAGTGATGTTTTTGAGAGGGAAGATTATACTGTTGACAGATATTGCAACTTTCTCCGCACTTATGAGGGACGTTTAGCATTTCGCATCAGAAAAGAGATGTCGATGCGAACAGAGTGTAGGTACGTTTAGCAGAACCAAGTCCAGGAAGCATTAGTGGAGAGCTCTTTTGAAGGCTAAATTGCTAGGTTTACGACGGACAGATCATTGTCTTAGCCAACAGGAGTATGGAGATTTTATGTATTAAATGGTAGCAGTGCGGATGTTTAATATCTGAACTTAAAACATAATCTATGCCTCCCTAAATTTGTTTTCTTTTGTGTTTTGCACTCGTTTTCTTTAGCCTCAAAATTTCTGGGTATATACCTTCTCCTGCTTGAACGGTGGCTCTTTCTAGTTTGGTACGTGATCAATTATGAGTAGTTTTCTTATCTGTTGTGAACGATGAATTGAGTTCTTTTATTAAGAGACCATTACTGCCAAATGCATTCTGATTGAGAATCATTATAAGGATTGCAAACTTTGTAACCCCACGGAGACACAGACATAACAAACACACACATAGATTATAGCAAATTGGTTTATTATACTATTGTGGTACTAAAGCAATAATTGAGGGAGAAAGAAACAGTCCTAGTGGACTTGCTTTGAACTTTTTTACACAGTTCTTGCGGCATCTGTAACATGTCATTATGACACTTTAAAAGAGGGGTAAATACGCTGCTTATTGCACACAAAGTTTGTGTCTTCATTTGTCTGCAATAAGAAATATCGTGGTGGGTACAAAAAAGTTCCGGGGTTGTCCTGTTGCTAGGAAAGTCTCCCTCTGGAAACTTCGCCTAGCCAGTGACATTGTCGTCCCTTCCCAGCGAAGGTGAGTTTAGTCCCTTGAGATAACTACGTTATCCCAAGGCTTGTGGGTTTTTTCTCAGGGGTCTGGGAAACACGTAGGATAGATTTTTTAATCTCTAGAACACCATCAATGGAGGACATTACAAAACACTGGAGCTCGCTTTCCCTCTCTGAAAAAGAAGGATCCGGTCTCTGTCTGCGAAAGGAGCAAGCAATAGAAGAGTTCGCCATTGCAGCGAGGTTCCTCACAAAACGCCCTCTCAACATTGAAGCCATAGCCAACACATTCACTCCTCTTTGGAGATCCAAGTCAGGTTTTAAAATAAAAAATCTAGGTAACCATCTGATGCTTTTCTCCTTCGATAACAGGGGAGACATTGATAGAATCATCAAGTCGGAACCTTGGTCCTTTGACAAACATTTAGTGGTATTAACCCAATATGATAAAGATACAACCCTCAACCCCATAGAAATGAAGAAGGTAGCTTTCTAGGTTCAAGTTTTTGATATACCTGTTAGGTTCCGAAACAGAGAAGTGCAGAGCAGATTTGTGAAGCCATAGGAACCATCATCCACCCCTTAGATGCCCCTGACAGTGACAGTGGCAGCTTCATCAGAGTTAGAGTTTTAGTTGATATTTCTCTACTTCTATGCAGGGGCAGACTCATCACGCTGGAGAATGGCAGAGAGCACTGGGTTTCATTTAAATATGAACGTCTACCCAACTTGTGCTATTGGTGTGGGCTCCTTACCCATGGTGATAAAGACTGCAATAAATGGATTGACAGTGAAGGTTCTCTCCAACAAAAAGATCAACAATATGGCCCCTGGCTAAGGGCCCCGCCTTTTCAAGCTTCAAGAAAAAATGTAATAAATGTTCCAAGTTTTTTTGTAAAGAAAAACATGGAAAACTCAGGCCATTACTCACCGGATCCGCCCACTCAACCACCCACAATGGCCACAGAAATGGCCTCGATACCCACCCCTCCTCTTCTGTCAACTTTTAATGCAAATGACTTCAAGATGTCCAATCCCGAAAAATCAGGGGCTCTGCAGACCAAGTCAAATTCAAATTTTGACACCAACCTGAAATCTCCCCCCACCAGAGACTTTGAAGAGCTAATCAACGAGATTGACCAAGAGATATCTTGTTTTGACCATGCGGAGGCCCACCAAACGGAAAGCAATGGGCCTCTCTCAAAATCGGTCCCAAGCCCAGACTATCTCTCCCCAATACACCAACCCATTACATCAAAGCCCCTCCAGGACATTACAAACCGTCCCCAGACCAACCCTCAAGCCCATGAAGAGAAAAAATGGTCCCGTATACAAAGGCCCTCCTTCCTCTCTGAAGATCAGTCTCTAAACACTTCTCTGGGCAAGCGTCTTCTCCCACCATCCTTTGATGATCTCTCTCCAGCGAAACGCAGAGCCTCTCCATGCAATGGCAAAAATGACAACCTCTCACCAACGGCGGCGGCTGCTCTCCAGCCCCGCCGAGCCCAATGAGTTGGTTGTGCTGGAACGTGCGCGGGCTTGGGAACCAGCGCACCGTTCGTGATCTCGGATCCATGGTTTGAAGGCAAGATCCCACTGCTCTCTTCTTAGCCGAGACTTGGGCAGGAGAAGAACGTTTGAAGCGGCTATGTAGGGAACTTCTATTTGATCATTTTTGGATTGTTCCTCAGGTGAATAAAACCGGTTGTCTAGCTCTATTTTGGAAAAAATCGGTCCACATTGAGGTAATTTCTTCCTCCCCCAATCATATTGATACAATTGTTGGTAGTATTCTTGAAACTCAATGGCGTTTTACTGGTGTTTATGGGTTTGCGAAAGCAGCAAGAAAACCAGAAACTTGGTCCTTGATCAGGTCCTTACATCTTTCTGTTTCCCTTCCCTGGCTATGCGCAGGGGATTTCAATGAAATTCTGTGGTCGCATGAAAAATTGGGTCTCGGTCCAAGAAATGAGGGTTGTATGAAGGCTTTCCGCGATACCCTTGACGAATGTGGGCTTAAGGACCTGGGATATCAGGGAGATAAATTCACCTGGAAGGGTAGAAGACAGGGTGGTATGGTGTTTGAAAGTCTTGACAGGGCAGTAGCCAACAACCAATGGTACTTCCTAAACCCGGGCACGGCAATTCACCATCTTACTACCCACTCCTCAGACCATAAACCAATTATTATCTACCCAGATGGTATAATCCCGAAACTGAATAGGCCCTTCAAATTCGAAAAGATGTGGCTAAGTGATGGGGGCTGTAGCCGGACTGTGAAGGATGCCTGGGGCCCCTCCTCTCCAGATGCTTCAATGGCCTTGATTGCAGGTAAATTAAAAAACTGTGGTGATAAATTACTCTCTTGGAGTCGCCTTTCTTTCGGTAACATTAAGAGATCAATTGAGTTGAATTCGAAGAAACTTAACAGAGCCGAAATAGCAGCTGCTGAAGGAAGGGGTGATGCAAATTTAATTTGGTCTTTGAAAGCTGAGCTTAATGACTTGTTGGACAAAGAAAGTCAAATGTGGCACCAACGGTCAAGAATTCTGTTTTTGAAAGAGGGAGACCGTAATACTAAATATTTCCACAGTAAAGCCTCACAGAGATTTCGTAGAAACAGGATTTTGGGTTTAAGAAATGAGGCAAATGCCTGGTGTTCGGAGGACTCCCAAATTAAGGAGATTGCAACCCAATACTACCATACTCTGTTCTCCTCCTCACAACCCACAGACTTTGATAGTATTCTGGAGGCCGTCCAACCATCAGTTACACAGGAGATGAATGACCAACTCCTTCGACCCTTCTCTCGGGACGAAATTGAGGCTGCCATGAATCAAATGGAACCTGCCACTGCCCCTGGCCCTGACGGTATGCCCCCTCTATTCTATCAATCTTTTTGGTCTATCATTGGTGATGAGATATGCTCTGCAGTCCTAGAATGTTTAAATAATTGCAAAATTCCTGCTGTGATTAATCATACAAATATTACATTGATTCCAAAAGTGAAATCTCCAGAGAACATTACCGAATTCAGGCCAATCAGCCTTTGTAATGTAGTTTATAAACTAGCTTCCAAAGTCCTAGCTAATAGACTTAAGGTGATCTTACCTGCTGTAGTTTCAGAAAATCAAAGCGCTTTCCAGGCTGGGAGAGTCATCACAGATAACGTACTCATGGCCTTTGAAACCCTTCACTACATGAAAAATCACCAGTCCGGCAAGACGGGTTTCATGGCTTTGAAGTTGGATATGAGTAAAGCCTACGACCGTGTTGAATGGCTTTACCTTGAGAAGATCATGAGAAAGATGGGCTTTGCTGAGAATTGGGTAGCTTTAATGATGGAATGCGTTACTACGGTGAGCTACTCCATTCTTATAAATGGAGAACCTTCATCCGTGATTCGTCCATCGAGAGGCATCAGACAAGGGGACCCTCTCTCCCCGTATCTGTTTCTATTGTGCACAGAGGGTCTCCACAGCCTTTTACATCAAGCAGAAGCTATGGGTCATATCCGCGGAATCTCCATTTGCAAAAAAGGCCCAAGGCTCACCCACTTGTTTTTTGCCGACGATAGCCTGATTTTCTGCCGAGCCTCCATGCTTGAATGCCAAAAAATTCAGTCTCTCCTCTCTTGCTACGAGAAAGCTTCGGGGCAGCTCCTTAATATGCACAAAACTAGCTTATTCTTTAGTAAGTCTACCCCCCCGGACACCCTTAACCAAATTAAGGTTTCTCTTGGAGTCCAAGAAGTGAAACAATGTGAGAAATACCTGGGTTTACCAACCTTAATAGGAACAAACAAGAAGGCAAGTTTCAGGTACATTAAGGAAAGGGTTTGGGCGAAGCTTCAAGATTGGAAAGAACAGCTCCTCTCTCAAGCTGGCCGGGAAGTGCTTCTCAAGGCAGTCATCCAAGCAATACCGACTTATGCCATGAGTTGTTTCAAGCTACCAATCACCCTTTGCAATGAAATTGAATCCCTGATTAAAAAATTCTGGTGGGGGCAGCGTGGTGAGCAGAGGAAAATCCATTGGGCCAAGTGGAGCTCGCTTTGTAAACTAAAGAGTTTAGGCGGCATGGGTTTTAGGGATCTTCAAAAGTTTAACGATGCGATGCTAGCGAAACAAGTGTGGCGCCTGCTAGCATGCGAGGACTCCCTTTTCTACAGATTTTTCAAAGCCAAATTCTTCCCTACGGGTACCATTCTTGAGGCAAAAGAAGGGAGTGGGTCATTTGCTTGGAAAAGCATCCTCAAGGGCAGAGGGATTATCCAACAAGGCATGCTGTGGAGGGTGGGCAACGGTGCATCAATCCAGATCTACCATGATAATTGGCTGCCTAATCTGAGCCTCAAGAAGATCATCTCAAAACCTCTCTTGTTGGACAGCCGGGAAATGGTATCTAGTCTTATCGATAATGTGGGGCAGTGCTGGTCACAGGAGTTAATTGACACGAACTTCCTTCCCTACGAAGCAGCCATAATCAAGGCCATTCCTCTCAGCTTTGGCAATTGCGCAGATGTTAGGTTCTGGCCGCTAAACAGGGATGGTATTTACTCCGTTAAGTCCGGGTATCATTTGTTGGTAAATATGGAACTTGATGAGCTCCCCAGGGCCTCAGACCCCTCCAATGCTAGGCGGCTGTGGAAAGGTATTTGGAATTTAAAAGTTCCAAACAGAGTGAAGAACTTAATGTGGAGATCGGGGTCTGACTCACTGCCATCGAAATCCAACCTCAGGAAAAGAAAAATTCCAATAGATACTACTTGCTCATCCTGTGGCCTGGAAGTGGAATCTACGCTCCATGCAAGCTGGTCTTGCTCTTCACTAGTGCAGGTTTGGAATGTTCACTTTGGTTGGCTTATTAAAGAAGCGGGTAAGGCTTCTTGCTTTCTTGATGTTCTGCAAGTGGGATTTGATAAGAGTCACCATATGGATTTATTTGCCATGATTGTTTCTCAGATTTGGACTAGGCGCAACAAGCTCCGTGTGGGTGAGGCAGTCACTCCGCTTGCTCTGCTCAACCAGTTGGCGTCTACCAGCCTTCTAGAATTCCAACAATCCTCCCTTAACCATCCAAAATCTCCCTCCCATCCAAAGGTCACGAAATGGCTGCCTCCTCCCCCGAACTGGGTTAAAGTTAACTTCGACGGAGCAACTTTCGTCGATTCTAGCTCTGCTGGTTTGGGAGCAATTATTCGCAATGACATGGGTCTAGTTATGGCTGCTTTTACACAACACATTCCACTGCCTACATCTGTAGAGATGGTGGAAGTATTGGCAGCTCGGGGTGCCCTCTGCTTTGCAAAGGATCTCGGCTTCAACAAGGTAATTGTGGAAGGTGACTCTGAGATTATCATTAAAGCCATTAACAGTAATGGTCTCTCTGCTTCCAGCTTTGGGCACATTTTGCAGGATATCAAATCGGTGTCCTCATCACTTGGAGGTGTTCTCTTCAACCATACTCGTAGACAAGGCAACATAGTTGCCCATAGGCTTGCTGGAATGGCTTGTAACTTTGTAAATTTTCATTCCTGGATGGAGGATGTTCCTCCAGGAGTCATAGACGTGTATGTTTTTGAAGTTATAAAATGATCCCCCCCTCTTTCTACGAGGGTGGTTTCTCAAAAAAAAAAAAAAGAAATATCGTGGTTATTGAGTTTACTCAAACTATAGTGATGATGCCAATTACCACAAATGAAAATTCAAAAAGAAAGTTGAACCTACGTGGCAGAGATGCGGATTAAGTGGGCATTAGGATGAACTTTTTGTTGATTTGCTAAAAGTTGAAAAAAGTAGTCATACCTAGAACCAGTAAAACTATAAAATAAATAAATAAACTTTACAAAAATAAATTAAAAAACTAAAAATCTGAAATAAAAAAGTTAATCCAAACACATCGTATAATATGAATATAAAAGGTACTTACCCATCTCCATATGCATGGAGTCTAGTGTGTTTTTGGCCAAAGGGGAATTTAGTTAATTAATGTACAAAAATCTTACAACTTTTGGGATTTATTTACTAAACAATGCAGTACACAAATAATGTCAAACATAAAATTTTACCTTTTAAACCAGTCTAATTGATAAATGGAAGCTGACAAAGATCAGCGGACCCTCTTAAGAGAACCATAGATGGTACATCAGCTCCCACTGTTTAGGAGATTTGTAACAAGATCAGGACCTTAGAAATTCTAAACCAAATATATGACACTGAAGGTTAAAATGACCTCATATTATGGTCAACACTACAAAGGGTGCGTATGAACTACATGAATTCTTTGACGTCATTGCAAACAATATAACAATTAGGAACAGTGTGCCAACAAATGACTCCATTGCAATTCTGTTTTCCATTACTGATCTTGAAGCCAGCACGACTGGCATTGGAATTAAGTATGACTAGCACGTGGATTAGAAGAGGAACAAATATATGTATGAAAGAAATGGCTGCAGAAAGAACAAGAAGATGTTAGAAACAGAGACTTTGTAGCGGAATACCTCTCTTGACCTAAGCCATCCATTTTCAATTATGTGGTAGCATTGACTAATCACTAACGAATTAGTATAGTACCTTAGGAACTATACCTAGGTTTTTCTTTTCTGTTATATCCATTTTGCCCAATAATTCTCCAAAATGTGTGGTGCTTTAGCTGTGTGGATATCTATGAGCCTTGGTGAGTTTTGTTATCATTCATTAGTCATTGAGGCTGCCTAGACTAGTCACTTGGGATTATTTGTTTGCTAAAGGAAAATATTTTTGGTCACAAACTATAGAAAAATGGACTGTAGCTATCAGATTCTTCCACAGTCCTCAACTTGCTTGTAATAAAAGTCAGAAATTTACGAGAACTTGTTCATTGTATTTTGTGCTTTTTATAGTTTTTTCTGAACTGGGTTACCATTTCTATTTCATTGTATTTTGTGCCTTTCATAGTTTTTTGAGTATAAGATACGCATTTGTAGCTCATCTTAAGCCATGACTATTGTGATCGCAGAAACTGCTTGAATTGACAATAGGCTGCCTGGATCTGCGGCTCAAGAATCAAGATACTCTATCCAAAATCTTTGAACAAACATCATTCTTTGCCACCGATTTGATGTCATTCAAGTAGTACTACATTGCATGTGCAACTGCATGGTTTTTGTAATCTCTTGTTCTACAACATGCACAGAAATAAATGTGAGGCAAAAAGGAAAAAAAAAGAGGCAGTTCTTGGCTAATTTAGTGATCTAAAATTCTATTAACCAAGACCATCCATAACCATTGGCCATAACTGCATGAACTTGAACAGTAATTTGCAAATTCTATATATTAAACTTTGTGCCTCAAGACTTTTCTTAGCATAAATTGCTTAGACTATCTTTTATTAATCAAAAGACAATAAAAAGAAACCAAAAGAGCATAACAACTAACTAACAGCAAGCATATATTGCTCACGATTTTTACATGCTCAAGATTTTAAAACTCTGCAATACTTTAAAAAAAGACCGCAACCAACAGACCACCCCTTTCTTTCTCTCACACACACATTCATTTGGGCTGAATTCATGATGAGACAGCTTGAATGTACGAATACAAGTTATGTTCAACATGTTTTGGTTTTTGGAACTCAAATAGTATAATGTAGGATTAAGCAACAACAGAGTCACAAACACCCCTCTTTAAACCTTAATACATCTGTACTAATTGGGGTAAAGAAAGAGAAGGGAAAAAGCCAAAAAAACCAAAAGAATTACATCGAAGAGATCATTCACCTAGAAGGTGAGCTGCAGTTTTTACTTCCCCATTAGTCCAGCATAATGAAACCTTCTCAAACTTCTTAGTTAGTTGCTAGACATTTCTTATTGAGGTCTCGAGCTCCCATGGAAAGCTTGTTGATCTTCTTATTTCAAGGGATTCTATACACTCTTTAGAGTTAAAACTCCACAATGATCCTTTGGAGTTGTTGATGTTCTGCTAACTCTAGAGCCCACCTGATAGCTTTGGCTTTATCAACAGCAGGGGAGCATAAAGGATTTTTTTAGAAGCAGCTTTACGAGGTCTTTCTTCCCAATTTCAAATAACTACCGCCACCACAGTGTTTTTATGTTCAACTGCTGCATCACAAATAATCATATTGAGTCCTTCTGGTGGTCTTAACCATAGCAATGGTTGCTTGCTTCACTCCAAGGACAATTGGATCCATATCCCACCTCACTATGAAGAACATTAAATAGATTGATTTCTAACTATCATCTCTGTTACATTTACTTCCCCTTTTGAAAATAGCACTTTGTTTCTCAACTCCCACATTGATCTCAAATCTATCAGTCATAAGGATGAATTGATCTTTAGGAATGCTTTTGTCCAACATTCCTAGAGGTGCAATAAAAATCCCTCTAAATAACATGGCAATTGGCAAAACAGCCCCATAATTTTGGGAGAAAGGATGCCTCCGTACAAAGGAGTCACAGTGACTAGGCTCGGGCAACTGTTATCATCAAAAAGCTTTTAAAAGAATACAATATTAATTCCATATGAGAATCAAAGTGATAGTCATTCATAGGAAGGCCCCAGTCTAAACCAAACAAAACTGCTTCAGCCATAGGACAGTAGCGGAACAAGTGCAGACACATTTCCTCCCTGTGCCATGAAGAGGACAGTAGAGAACAAAATCAATACCTCCCTCCTTCAAGCAAGCTCTGGTTGGCAAAATATTCATTACAAATCTCCACAAAAAATAAAAATTAAAAATAAAATAAAAAATAATAATAATAATAATTTTAAGCCGTTTGTGTAACTCTGATTTCAAAAAGAGTTTACATACCTCCATATTATTGTAACTGAACCTGTGGCTTTGACTGGCCCCATCGGCTGGTTTAACTGAAAAAGGCTCCTTTCTTATTCAGCACCCAAATTAACTTATCTTCCTAGTGGCTCATAGGAAGAGGTATCCTTCTAGTTGTTTGCACAGATTCCAATTCAAAAATTTCATTGAGTTTTTGCACATCCCTCTCAGGCGTTTATGGGATAATAAGGCTTGCTGTAAGCTATGGATACAAGTTATGTCAACAAAGGCCTAGTTGACTTCAAACCATACCTCGCAGTCATCCTAATCATTTAACCTAAATAGGGTCACTCAAATCATGATAGAATTGTCTGTGATTACGGGGGAAAAAGTCTCAGTAATTGAATTATAATGGCACAAAGGTAGCTAACATTGTTTACTTTTACAAAGAAGAGAAAATATGGTGATTACACTTTACAAAAACCCATACGCCAAATATATTATAACAATGGATGAGTTTTACCAACATATATGCATAACATATCTTGAAACAGAGAAATTTTCTCTTTTGCATGACCCAATGTACATAAAAAATCAAGCACTTGCCTTGGTAAATAACAGGCAGAATCTTCAAATACAAGACACAGGGTGACACTCGGAAACCTACACTTAGTTATGGCTGTGAAGTCTCACTACTAGCATGTCAATGTTGAGGACATATACATAATTCTAAAACGATGGAAAACCTTGTAACTACTAACAGTTTTTAAAAAAGTTCAGCTAGCACTGTATCAATTGAGTCACCCATTGCCTATGCAATAGTTTTTTCAAAAAAGTCTAGCTTAGTTATAATTTGATCAATCCACTTGCCTGTCAATTTGGTGATGTTCTGGCTTTCAAGTCAAATGCAAGTAGACAAAGACCTGATATTCTCAGGTTTGGTATTTGATGTAATACTGTCAACATAGCACATAAAATTAATTTATCTCCATTTCTAATTCTGTCCCATATCAGACTGTGTTGTCCTGGTTTTCTTCATTAGGCATGCAATAGTCTAGCGCTAACACACAAGATCACCTTTTAGCAAAGCTTAAAAATTCTCATCCAAAATCATATGGAATCCCATACAGCAAGCTGATCCCAGGATTTTTAATAACCCCTTCATCTTCCGACTCAACCTCAATGATTCAGCTTCCTGAAACCTACCAACTGATGCATGCACATCTGAAAGAAGCACAACATGGTCGGATCCTTCTGGATCTTGCTCAAATATCCTGCTTGCTGCAAGTTCTGCAAGCCCTACATTGCCATGAAGAAGACATCCACTAAGCAAAGCTCCCCAAACATCTGGATCTGTTCCATCCAAAAATTTTCTGGCAAACACAATTGCATCAGGCAAGCAGCCTGCTCTTGAAAGCAAGTCAACTACACACCCATAATGCTCTCGGCTTGGCCTTATTTTATTCTCTTCCCCCATTTGATTGAATATCAGTAGACCATTGTCCACTAAACCTGCATGACTGCAAGCACTCAAAATGCTCTGGTAGGTTGCACTATCAGGACCTTCTCCACAACTCCTCATCTCATAGTAGAGAGCAATTGCAGTATCTCCATCACCATTGATCCCATAACCATTTATAATTGCATTCCACGAGATTACATCTCGAAGATAACCTATCTCCTTAAAAACAGTGTGAGCAAGTTCCACAGTCCCACACTTTTTGAGTATGTTGATATGAGAAAGTTCTGAACCGGTCTATGCGAGGAGACACCAGCCTCAAAACAAAACAGTGGAGCTGCTGGAGTTCTAAAGCAGCAAGTCCACCAGAAGTAGTTAAAGCACTAACCGACATTGTTGGATGAAGGAAAAAGTTTTCCTCTAGTCTTACTTCAACTAAGAGATTCAAAGCCTCTCTTTGGTGTCCATTCTGTGGGTAGCCCAAAATCATTGCCGTCCATGAAACTAAACTCCTCTGAGATGTTTGATCAAAAACAGTTCTAGAAGAATTCAAGTCACCACACCTGGAATACATTACAATTAGAGAGTTCACAAGAGTGAGCTCAGAACCAAATCCACAAACAACAGCTTGAGCATGGACTTTTCTGCCTCTCTTCAAATCCCCAATGATTGCACAAGCTGAAATGAGATTCATGATAACCACCGTGTCATGACTGATCCCACCATACCTAATTCTGCTGAAAAGCTCTAGTGCATCAGAGGCATATTCAAGATCAATCAACAAACCTATCATTGTTGTCCAACTGATAACATTTTTGCATTCCATCTCATCAAATATTTTAGCTGCAGCATCTAAATCCAACAAACTTGAGTACATATCAAGAACTGAATTATTGATGGATTCATCCAAAACAAGAGTAACTTTAACAATGAAGCCATGAACACATTCACAAAGCCTTTGTGACTCCAAACCAATGCAACCCCTCATAAGAGTTAATATCGAAGTGCATTAGGTACCAAACCAAACTTCCGGAACTGGTTAAAAACTACAAGGCCCTCTTCAAAGAGTCCATTACGTACAAACCCAGGTTCTTCATTCCCTCAAATACTTTATATGAATTAATCATACTTCCACACTTAGCATACATATCTAACATAGCTGTACCTACAATCATATCAGACTCTAACCCAGTTTTAACAACCAGTCCATGAACGGATTGTCCAAGCACCAAGCTTTGCAAGCCTGCAGTGCCAACAAGCACACCAACAATGGTGAAAGAATTCGGAGCCAAACCCAAAATTCGCATATGGGAATATAAATCCATGGATTTTTTGTGGAACCCATTTTTAGCATAGTCATGAATCATTATAGAATATGAGACAACATCTCTGTCAGGCATATTGTCGAACAGGTTCTCTGCATCTGTAATCCTTCCGAATTTCAAGTAGTTGCTTAAGAGTTTGGAAGAGTCACGTGGGTCAATGCTTGGACAATAACGTTGTGATGTAATGGAAAAGTTTTTGAATTGCAGAATAGCAACTGGGATTCCCTTAATCTGCTTTAAGATCATGAATCACGTAGAGTTGCTTTTGATTTTTAACAACTTATAAAGAACTGGATGTTAATGTTGCTAATAAAATATAAGTTCAGGCAATGGGCTTTTTTGAGACTTCGGCCTGCCTAGTATTTTGCCCGACATGTGGGGTTGGACCAATTAAGGGCCTCGGGCCAGTCTACAGCTCTAAGCCCATTAATGTGTAGACTTGAAGTGAAAGCTGTATCCCTCGGCCCAAAGGAAAAAAAATAAATTAGAAAAGGCAGATTAATGGAGCCATAGAAAGAAGGGTGTGAATTTAGTAAGAATGGAGTGTAAAACTCCTGTTTTATACATCTAATAATAGATTGTCACATCAGTATTTTATTTAATAAGAAATACATCCTATTACACCTAATAACATCTCAATTAATGTTAGGGATAATACGCAAAGTAATAATGGAATAGTAAGATTAACACAAAAGACAAAACAGAAATAGATAATTTGGAAGCACAAAATTGTTATTCTCAAACAATATTTGTCTCCACTCTCTTGTTGCTAAAGGGTTACTACCAACTTGTTCTCAGGATACAACCAAGTTGTTAGGTTTTACATATAACAATTCTAGAGAATGAGGATTTCTTGTGTTTCTTTGGGAGAAAAAGGATATGTTTCAATTGAACATAAGTCTCTATTTATACCCATAGGGTCATATTTCACCAAAATACACGTATGGAGTGTTAAAATGTTTCATAAAACTGTTCACAAGGCTTGAAACATTTTCAAATGTTCAAAACAATTACCAGAAAATTCTGCAGAAAATTCAATTTCGCAAGTCTCGATCAATCGAGAGGAATCGAGAATCGATCGAACTATACAATGACTCTAGGATTATTTTCTTCATCACTTCGATCGATCAAGCAAAAGCTTCGACTAATCGAAAATACTGAATTTCAAATTTCACTTAAAAAATTTCAGAACTTGAATTTTCACTTTATGAAACAATATTCTCCAAACTCAAATATCATTATAAAACCTATCCATGTATATACCTATATATACAACAATTAACTCCCACTTTCACCAACGTCTTTAATTTCATAACAAACTTTAACTCAAATCTCATCCTTTCCTACCCAAAAAAAAAAGAAAAGAAAAAAGAAATCTCATCGTTTCATGTTTGCTCAAGTTTTTTCAATGAGACTTCAATGTAAAGGTTCCATGATCCTGCAAAAATAGTAGTTAGTTATGTTTTCCATGTTGAGACTATAAGAATATTTCATGATACAAGAAACAGAAACAACATCCGGACAAAAAAATCCTAAGTCGCTTAGACTTTGTTTAATCTTTCTATCCTAATAAAAGCGCCAGAAAATCTACTTGTACTAGCAGATCAGGTACCTAAGAAAGTTTTGTGTTTGTGGTTTGAAAGATTCATCTGAAAACTAAAATGTGTGAAATTTAGTTACTCTATGGGTTATCTGTTATTGGCTAAACTTCTGTATGACTGTATGGAAACATGCTATAGTACCTTGTTCATTATCCATAAATCCCTATACCAAGAAAAGCATTTTTGATATGGTGTAGCTCCCTGGTGACATTCTCCATATTTATTCTTTCTTGTGGTGATTCCAATGAACAAGCAAGGCCGATCTTGAAAATTGAAAATAAGCACTTGTGCATATTAGCATTCATCTGGTGTAGGTTCTCATTTTGGTTTCTTCCTTCCTCTGCCTCTGCCTCTGGATCACTGTGATCATAATTGTCATGGTAGTCTTCTTCTGTTTCATCTACTTCTCTTGTGGAAAGGTTTGGGTCCACAATCTGCACAAGTCTTTCTGGCAATTCCATCCTAACAAAGTTATGGAGGTTGAAACTATCTTTAAACATTTTGTCAGTGGGTCTTCATCCTGTGAACATCTCCAACACTAGTATTCCATAGCTGTAGACATCACCCTGCCTAGACGTCTCACCACCCATTCCGTATTCGGCAATTTATATGTTTCACATGCTTAGTTAATGTGAGGGAAATTTCTTATAGCAGCTTAATACTTGCTTTTTGTGATCTGAGATGCAATATTTAGAGGTTAAATGTTTTGTTTAATATTTTGAAATATGTGATATAGAATCTGCATTCTAAAGTCGGACTTGTAAAAACTATGACAAATTGCATGAGAGAAGGGAGCAAAATTCATAACTGCATCTTACAATGGAAAATATAAGTTAATTATTAGGATCATTTGATCATCATATTTCCTTTACTTATTTGTAATTAAGTAGTAGATAAAGGCCTCCCAACAAGCCCTGGCTGCATGTATGGCTACAGAAAGTAATAGGCCTGGATATTATTGGATGACAACCAAATTAGCTATTTAGGAATCTGTTCAATACCAGCTATACCGTCTATACATCAATAAAGCTTCTTGAAATAGATAAATTGAAAATGATGATTAAATACAAAATTGAAAAATTAAAGGCACAAAAGGCTACCAGCGAAAAAGGAAGAACGGGGCAAACTTTTAACTTGCTAAAAGAATAAAATTTTCTTGTTGAACCATGAAGGTTTTCAATCGTCAGTCCATCCTGCATTTGGTCAAAATAGTTTACAACTTCAATGGCTTCGCCTCCAATCTAAGCATTCTTTTATCTTGGGATTATTGGTGTGAATCTTTCTTCATCTCTACTTGTTTGTCTCCTCTTGACCAATATTCATTTTCTTGTGTAACAAAAGGCTATTCTTTGATCTTAAATACTTTTTTCGGTTTGCATTTTCGGCTTTAGCTTCTAATCTCATGTACTATTCCCAAATAAAATAGACCTGCCATTGTTTTCTCATATTTAAGACTCTTTTTTATTGGTTGTAATTTATTAATGATTTGTGACTTCTTTAATAGTGGTCAATTCCCAATGGCCTGTTGACCTAGTGGCACTGGCACCTCCACCCTAATGTGAGTAAACTACCGATTCAATCCCTTGGTGTCTTCACCTAGGGGAAAAAAAGTTGTCAAATCCTCCCTTGCAATTCCTACCAATCTGTACCCAAGCCTTAAAATCCTAGCTGGAACCAATATTCCCAGCCTACAGAGAGACCAATTCTCTCTACTAAAAAGTTGCCTGCACCATTTTTATGCAGGGTCTGCACAATTCTATTTTTTGGTAGTCTACATATTTGATAAGCCTGATTGGCATGCTATCAGAATAATCGTAGAGAGGCCCAAGGGAATAAATCGATAATGCTAAAATGAATATGTAAATCTTAGTCAGAAGACTGTTAGAGATGCTGGTCAACTTGATCAAAATCATGATTTAAAATATTGAGGAGTTAAGTAGTTATTTACTTGGAGCAGCGTAACCAATTGAACCTTTTAGTCCAAACGTGCTAGTTTGATTTTGAGAAACATCATTGGTTGAGGAAAGGAGCCTTGCCAAGCCAAAGTCACAAATGTGAGCAATCATGTCATTGTCAAGAAGAACATTGCTTGGCTTTAAATCACAATGAATGATTGGTCTTTTACAGTGTTCATGAAGATAATGTAATGCAGAAGCAACATCAATTGCAATATTTAGTCTTTGAATAAGGTTCAAATTTCTTGATTGATTTTCATTGTCTATATATGGATGCCGCCACTTCTCTAAGCTTCCATTCGCCATGAACTCAAACACTAGAGCTTTGAATTCATTACCATTGTAGTGCATGCAGGAGCAACAAGTTAAGGTTTTAACAAGATTCTGATGCCAAATATTTCTTAACACATTGCATTCAGCAATGAAACTCTTGGAAGCTCCTTTCCATTGAAGGTTCAAGACCTTTACAGCAACTATCATTTCTTCCTGATCAAGATTTCCTATTCCTCTATATACAGGGCCAAAACTACCAGATCCAATTAGATTGTCAGGAGAGAATCCACCAGTCACCCGATAGAGCCTCTTGTATGAAAATTTTGAAATGAGGTCAGTAACTGAGAGTGTAGAAGATGATTTCTTTTTTGATTTTCTCCTCCAATAGAGAACAAGAAAGAGTGAAGAAAAAATGATGAAAAAAATCCTACAAACAATTATGACTCTAAATTTGAAAGCTTGGGATTTTCCATCTTTCATAACTATAATATCGCATGCTTGCAGCCGCAGTTCTGGGATACCCCCACAAAGCTTTTTATTTCCATTCACTGATATGATACTTGCATTTCTGAAGATGCCTTCTGTTAATACCCCCCTCCAGATTATTAAAAGAAAGATTCAAATGTTGTAAAAGGGAGAGTTTCTGTAGATGTTTAGGAATTGGCCCTGACAAGTTGTTTTGTGAAATATCTAAGAACTGAAGGCCTCTCAAAGAAGCCAAAGATGGAGGTAAGGTGCCTTGAAATAAATTACCTTGCAGGTAACGGTACTCCAAGCTCAAGCAATCTGAAATGGCTCTAGGAATCTCACTAGGCAATTTGTTTTCAGAGACGTCCAATTGATTGATATTTTTGAAAATGCCTACTTCCACAGGTAGGGTGCTGGTTAATGAGTTCTGTGATAAGTTGAGTACTAGTAATTGGGGAAGACTGATTTTGGGTTTGGCTCCACTAAGGTTATTTTCTGAAATGTCTAAGTACTGCAAATATTTGCAGTTTCCAAAACTGGATGGAATGCTTCCATCCAAATTGTTCTGTGATATGTAAAGTTTGACCAATTGAGTGAGGTTACCTAAAAGTTATTGTCACGGAGGTTGACTAACTTGAGAAAGCTAAAATTTCCAACATAAGGTGATATGGGTCCGTGCAAAGTATAGCCTTGTAGGTTCAAGGCTGCGACTCTTTGAAGCTGGTGGCTGCATGTAACTCCATGCCAGTTGCAGAAGTGGATAGAATCATTCCAAGAGCTCAAGATTTTATGTGGATCATTGGCTATCAGTTCTTTGAATTTAAGCAAAGCCAACCGATCAGTCTCATTTGTTGGATCAGAAACAATATTGGTCGTTTGCAAGTGTAGTAGGCTTATAGAAAAGAGAAGAATAGCATGTAGGTATGTAAGCCATATCACACGAAACTTGGTGTAGTGAAGCTTTATTGGTGCTAGGCAAAGAGAGATATAGAGAATTATGTTGAGCAAAAATGAGACTTTTAGCAGGGGTCAGTTATGGTATGAACTTAACTGTAATACTTCTTTTGAAATTTTCTCTAACCACAATATTTTTTTCATGTACTACTGAACTCACTGTCCTCATTTAAGACTTAAAAAGTCGTTTCTCACATTCCTCCACACACCAAAAAGCAATTATGATACTTTAACTGATTTGCTAATGATAAATTATAGTAGTAAACTTGTGAGAAAGTAGAAGCTGAACCAAAAAAAAAAAAAAAAACAAATGTGGTTGTTATTGTATGTTGTTTTGGTGCTAAACACGCTAGATTATTCATCCAGGTTAGGTAAATTATGACCCTATTCCAAAGTTTCTTCTTCTTCTTCTTTTGTTGTTGTTGTTGTTTTTTTTTTTTTTTTTTTTTTCCTCTTTTCCTTTTCATATGATTTGATAAGAAGACTAAATCAATATTTTATTTAACTGGATTAAGATTGGCATTATTAATATTGACCTGTCAAATTCATAGTATGCATGTTGAAGATGAAAATTTCATCATGCGCTCCTATAAAAAATGATAATGGTTGGTTGATTCCATTTGTTACTTGACACATCTTATTCCTTATTTTCAATTCCTCTGTTTGAAGTTGAACCTATTTTTCACTTAATCTTCATTTCCAGGGCATGTAACAATCTTCTAAAACGATAGTATAATATGTGAGTTGTGCTGTAACATAGCTTGATAAACAACACATTACACAAAAATAAATGGATAAACCCTTCAGAGATTTTAAAACCTCTCTTCCCCATTATATTTAGATCCCTTTTTAGAGATTTTAAAAAAAATTTAAAAATCATTAAAAAAAAACTCTATTTTTGGAGAAACTTATAGATACATTTCATGTGTTTAATAAACATTCAAATAAAAGCATCGTCGCTGATATTCCCAATACAAAAGGGCTTTCAGCTATTGGATTTATTATCAATAGAAAGCAAAATACATACACACCATAGTTTTTCTTTTTCCTTTTTTCTGAATATATAGAAACTATTGACTATACTCTAGAACCTATAGTAGAAGTGTTCAATATGCTTGTACTACAAAAAAGTGGCAATATGCATACTGTAGGACCGCCATATCCCAAAAGAAGAAAATATAAGGAAATCATTCCACAAACATTTTGACAAAGGAGATTGAACTCGCACACCTATATATGCTCAACAGGGACATGAAAGAGGTTTCAGTGATCTCTTCTGATAGTTTCATTCTCTGCAGTCAAAGTACAAAGTTCATTATATTTATTATTCCCCTTACTATAAAGTAAAACCATGAAAGTAGAAACAAGAACAACTATTACATTTGCATGACAGCATTAAAAAAATTGAATATGAAAGAACCTTTTGTAAGATTTTGGGTCTAAAAATGAGAAAATTCTAGTCTAACATTTGATTGTTAGTAAAAATCGAAAAATCTAACTATTTATACAACTAAGATCATTTATCAAAATAATAAAAGACGACCACGATTCCATTTATGCAAAATAATAGGAAACAAAAGAAATAAAACTCAGTGGCCAATCTATAACTCTTAGGATGGCCTTCAATCATTTTAGAAGAAAATTGTCATTGATGATTTTATTATTTAGCAAGATTTAAATTTAAAATATTTGAAAGTACCTTAAACTTGGATTCTCCTAAATCCACCTCTGTTGATACCAGAACCAAGAAAAGCTGTTTTGATCAAATGTAGTTCTCTGGTAACTTCCTTCATCCTCATTCTGTCTTTTGGTGACTCCATTGAACAGGCAAGTCCAGTTTCAAGAATTGATGCTAAGCACTTATGCACATTGGGATCCATTTGGTAGAAGTTTGAAATACCTTGAGCTTCTTCATCTACTTGCATCCCATTGCCATTATTATCTTCTGTGGTTGCCACTATTGCGGTTGAAGCTTCATTGACTTCTCTTGGAAGAAGGATTGGGTTCACAATTTGAACAAGATTTTCAGGTAGTGCCATCTTAGCAAAATTGTGAAGATTGAGACCATCTTTAAACATGTCATCAGTGGGTCTCCTTCCTATGAACATCTCCAGTAATAATATACCATAGCTATACACGTCCCCCTCTATTGATGCCTTACCACCCATGCCATACTCTACAATTTAATTATGACATGTAAGGAAATTTTGCAGTTGTTTACAATGATATTTGGAATTTAATGCAATTACAAATTCATTTGATTAGGTACAATAGCAAAAAAATGTTGAACCTAAAGAAGATCATGATGACAGAAACCATCATGTCAAAATTTCAAGTTAAAAGCAGTGGCAATATGTGCGTGCATGTGTGCATGTTCTAGTGTGACATGTTCATAAATTCTCTTTATCATATATTTTTTGGAATATCTGTTACTTTATATACCCATCAAAAAGTTTGTAAACTTCTTCATGTGGAACAAATCTATTTAAAAAACAGATTCACTTCCTTCTATATCAGTATCACAATCTACATTAGATTTATAACCAAGAGTCAATATTTTTTAATTTTGTGTAGGACGGAAAATGTGGTTAATGGTTAGGAATAGGATAGTCTAATCAAATTATATTTGCAATTGGTATGAACATTTTAGGTACTAATGCCTTGGCTGCCCCAAGTTCAACTAAAATCATGGTTCCTATTACTTGTCGTTACTTGAATAATGTCTGTTGACAAGTTTTTCAGGACACGAGTTAATGTTACAAAATTATAGCACAGATCTGTTTTGAGACCAGCTCTACCATATTTGCTATGACACACTGACAAGCAATCATTAGTCACTCATCACAAACATATAGTGTTGGGGAAATCAATGCCTGAAAAACAAAGATACTTAGTCAAAAGATAGTCAGCAATGTCTCAACTAATAAAGCAAATTTATCAAGGCTTAAAACATGTTTAATGCTTTGGTTTGCTATAAATGCTTCAATTAAAAGAAAATTGTAAATTAAGTGGCTAGGTGAGCTTCTATGTGTGCAAGTTGAGAGAGAGGGAAAGAGATAATTTTAGTATCCTCTCCTGATAATAAGGTAATTTTAAAAAATAGAAAAAAATAATAATATCTGTAAAGATGTTGTGGGAGTTTAGGTAGAAGAATTGGAAAGATGTTACCTGGAGCAGCATAACCAATTGATCCCTTTATGCCAATTGTACTAGTTTGCTTTCTAGAAGAATCATTAGTAATTGGGAGGAGCCTTGCTAAACCAAAATCGCTTACATGAGCAACCATGTCATTATCAAGAAGAACATTGCTTGGCTTTAAGTCACAATGAATTATTGGTTGCATAGAATGGTTGTGAAGATAATCCATTGCAAAAGCCACATCAATTGCAATATTTAGTCTTTGAAGAAGGCTCATGCTCCTTGATTGATTTTCGTTGGCAAGCTCTGGATGCAGCCAAATATCTAAGCTCCCATTTGTCATGAATTCAAATACTAGAGCTTTGAATTGATTCCCACTGTAATCCATGCTGGAGCAACATGTTAATATCTTAACAAGATTCCGATGCCGGATATTTCGTAATGCATTGCATTCAGCCATGAAACTTTTGGAAGCTCCCTTGTTTTGAAGGTTAAGGACCTTTATAGCAACTATCCTTTCTTCCGGATCAAGAGCTCCTTTATATACAGAGCCAAAACTGCCAGATCCAATTAAATTATTTGGAGAAAATCCATTAGTTGCTTGATAGAGTTCTTTGTAAGAAACATTTGGAAGAAGGTCTTTTGTTGAAACCATAGAAGATGGTTTCTTTCTTGATCTTTTTATCCAATAAAGAACAAAAATGGATGAAAACAAAAAGAAAATAAGAACAATGGAAATAATTGCAATTGCTATTTTGAATCCAATGGACTTTCTTGGTTTCATGGCATTAATAGGGCATTTTGGCAACTGCAATTTTGGTATACCACCACAGAGTTTAGCATTACCAATCAATAATATCACACTTGTGTTTTTGAAAACACCTTCAGTAGGTACCTCGCCCTCAAAATTATTGAATGAAAGATTCAATTTTTCTAAAAGAGGAAGCTTCTCTAAACCCTTTGGAATGGATCCTGATAGGTTATTTTGAGAAAAATCTAGACGTTGAAGACTTTTCAAAGAAGCCATAGATGATGGTATGGCTCCTTCAAAAGAATTCCCTTCAAGGTATAGGAGTTCCAATGTCGAACAATTTCCTATAGATGCAGGAATTTCACCAGAAAAATTATTGTTAGAGATATCCAATTCAATAATATGTTTCAGATTGCCTACTTCAAATGGTAGTGTGCTAGTGAATGAGTTGTGAGATAAATTGAGGTGTAGTATTTGAAGGGCAGAAGGACCAATAAGCTGCTGAGGTATGGATCCGTTAAGGTTATTTTGTGAGATGTCCAAGAGTTGCAAATTTTGGCAGTTTACTATACTTGGAGGTATGGTTCCTTCAAATCCATTTTCTTGTAGGTCGAGTTGGAACAACCGAGTAAGGTTGCCTATGAAGGTTGGTATTTCTCCAGACAATCTGTTGCCACCTAATTCCAATAGTTGCATCTTTCGAAACCCCCCAAAACTAGTAGGAATGACACCTGTGAAATGATTATTTCCCATGCCCAAGATATATAAATTGACGAGATTCTCTAATGATGCAGGGATAGTTCCAGATATTTCATTGCCTCCTAAATATAATGTAGTGAGTTGGGTTGACAAGTTGGATACAGAATTGGACAGAACACCTCCAAATTGATTATGACTTAAATCCAACGCACTAAGTTTACTACAGTTTCTCAAAGATGTTAAGAAACGGAAATCCCATCTTAGAAAATTGTTACCCAAACTTAGCCAATTAAGATCCAACAAATTACCCAAATTATTTGAAACTGGTCCTAGAAAATTGTTCTCACTTAAATCAATAGATTGAAGTTGAGTTGCATTGCATAATGAAGTAGGGAGTGGCCCAAAGAACTCATTTTCACCAAAATAAAGAAATCGGAGATCGGGAAGAGTGAGGCCTATGTTGGCTGGAAGTGTGCCACTAAGTTGGTTACTTGAAATCGAAACAAGTTGGAGAGATGACACATTGTAAAGAGAGGAAGGGATTGTACCTGACAATTTATTACTCAAAATTGAGAACGCAAATAAGCCTTTTAATTGGCCTATGGAATTTGGAATATTTCCCACCAAATTATTAACCTCAACATCAAAATGTGAGAGCATTGAAAGATTTCCTAGAGAAGATGGGATCTCTCCTTCCAAATTGTTATTAGGAAGCCAAAGCAGTTCCAGTTTCGTTAAAGAGCCTAGCTCCACTGGAATCTTCCCTTTAAGCTTATTATCACCAAGCTGTATGAACCAGAGATTGGAGCAGTTGGACAAGATGATTGGTATTTCCCCCTCTAACGTGTTATTGTTAAGAGAGAGCTGTTGCAGTCGGAACAAATGACTGACTTCTTGTGGAATTTCGCCATAGAAGCTGTTACTTTGGAGGTTGATGAACCCAAGAAAGCTGAGGTTTCCAATATAAGGTGATATGGATCCACGTAAGCCATGGCTCTGTAGGTCCAAGGCTGTGACTCTTTGGTGCCGACGGCCGCATGTGATTCCACGCCAGTTGCAGAAGTGCATAGAGTCATTCCATGAGCTCAAAATGTTATATGGATCATGATCTACAGATTCTTTGAATTTGAGCAAAGCCAAACGATCAGTCTCATTTGTTAGAGTAGTGGCAGTAATGGAGGGTTGCAAACAGAGGAGACTGCTTGTGGAGAAGAGAAGAATCACACGAAGGTACATTAAACAAAATGCGTAAAAATTGGTTTGGTGAAGCATCATTTGGTATGGAAAATCAAGGAAGCTAGTGAAATATTTGGTGTCAGGCAACCAAGTGGAGTGTTCGACTTTTATGTCAAAACCATTTGTGGCAATATCAATCGTTTATTAAGATAGAAATGATATGAGGAGACTTGACCTCAAGTCTTCCACTCTCTCTTTCTACTTATTTTATTTTTCCTTTTTGTCTCTTCCTGATTTAATCAATCATCAACATCAAATTTCTCAAAAGATTTTTTTTTTAGAAATTCAGTGTGTAAACAGAAAGTAGCTGTAAGCATGTAACATCATCCTGAAACTTGAATATCTTTGCGTAAACGTCAAACGTGGTGTAAAATTATCTTGGTCCATACATTGGATGTGGAAAAAGGCAAAAAGCTAAGTGACAAGCACCGAGGATTGCAGAGTGTCAAACACGGTGGATAATTATCATGGTCCAAATTCATTCAATGTGGAAAAGGCAACTTGGCAAAGAGGGCAGGAAAATTTGATATATTGTGAAGTGTCAAACACGATTGGAAATTATCTAGTCCCAAACATCCAATGTGGAGCTGCTAAAACGTTCCAAGCATCCAAATTCAAATGTGAAATTATTAAGATCAATTAATTATGAACTCTCCCGTTAAAGATCCATCCAAACATTTTTCGTTATTCATTAAATCATTTAAACAACTAAAAATACTTGTGGATATTTTAAAAGTTGTCATGTTGTGAGTTGGAAAAACTTTCTTCCAAACTAGTTTCGGAAAATTATCTTTTAAACTTTCTTAATTCTTGTGTAAATCGGATAAATTGGACAACTAAAGGGAAAAATAAGGATTTCATCAATAAGTTAACAAGCAAATTAAGAACACTTTTGCTTATCCCATTGCAAGTTAGCATACAAAAACATAGCAACTCTAGCAAAATACGATTTAAACAACTAAAAGAAGTCATTGTCGTTTCTATAAACCTAGGGAGATGCCGTAATAAGCCATTTGAACAAGATGAAATAGGAAGAATAAAGATGTGACTAAAAGGAGTCATTGCCCTGGTGGTACACGTGATATTATCCTTACCATCATGTGGCATTGGGTCGATGAGTCAACTCCAGAAACCCCTTTTTTTTTATTCAGCAAGAGAGAGAGAGAGAGAGAGAGAGTTGGATCATCTATTATCCAAACATTCAAATAAAAATATTTTTCGAGACATCCAAGTTTTCAGAAATTGCATAGATTATACACAAGTACAACACAAAAATACACGCATATAGCACATCATATTTTGCATACATGAGTAAGAACCAAAAGAAGCCACCAATTGATTGTTTCAACAAAGGAGATTAAACAAGCGCGCATGAGAACACATGTCACGTGCAAATACAAATGCCAAGTCTTTACTCAACAGGGGTAACAAGGAGATTCCACTGATCTCTTCAGGTAGTTTATTGCTCCTAAAATTCAAGTAAAAAGAGTTACGCTCTACTAAATATCATGAAACCAGAAACAAGAACACGTTTTGCATGAGACCATTAAAAAAAATGAGAATTAAAGTACCTTATCCAGTAGGGTCCTGGGTCTAAATAACCACACAAAAAAAAAATATATATATATATATATATATATATATATAGTGAGAATAGATATCTATCAAAAAAAAGTTTTAAAAATATTTCATGCTTATGTTTGTGGAATATAATTGTGACAAAGAAAGAAGACATAATGGCTAGTAATTAGTTTATGAAATAATTGTCATGTGCAATTTTACTTGAGCAAATTCAAATTTGAAATATAGCAATACCTAAACTTGAATTCTACTAGCTAAGCCTGCCTCTTCTGATCCTGGAGCCAAGAAAAGTATTTTTTATCAAATGTAATTCCCTGGTAACTTCCTCCATATCCATTCTTTCTTTTGGGGACTCCGTTGAACAAGCAAGACCAATTTCAAGGACTAAGACTAAGCACTTATGCACATTAGCATCCATTTGGCACTGGTTCACAACACCATGAGTTTCTTCATCTACTTCAATTTCATTTTTATTATTATCTTCTCTAGCTACCACGGTTGTTGTTGGCATTTCTTTAACTTCTCTTTGGAGAAGGATTGGTTCTACAATCTAAACAAGTCTTTCCGGCAATGCCATCTTAACAAAATTATGGAGATTGAGACCATCTTTAAACATTTCATCATTGGATCTCTTCCCCAAGAACATCTCTAGTAGAAATATTCCATAGCTATTCGTGTCACCATCTGTTGAAGCCTTACCACCCATGCCATACTCTATACACATTATGTTATGTTAGGAGATTTTTTAGATCTTGTTTAACAAAATATTAAAATTAAATTGAATTCAAGAAAAATCACGATGAGAGATGCCATGATTTCAAAATTTCAAATGAGAGAGAGAGAGAGAGAGAGAGAGAATTTCTACTTTAGATTAATACTTTAGGGCCTAGCCTAGTGCAAGGAGGCAATATTTATGGTTTAGATATATAGAAAAGGAAATATGGCTAATGGATAGATTAGGATAATCTAATCAAGCATTGGACACATCTGATATCTAGGCCCCATGTTCACTACAAAATCATATGTCCTCTAATTATCCATTATTAGCCATGAACTTGCATGTTACGCGTGATAATTATTATTATGGTGGTTTTATTATTATTACTATTTGAACTTTGTTTATTGATAACTTGTTCAGATTAAGATACGTACATGAATAAAATGCACAAAATTGTAGCATAGATCTGTTTTAAGGGCAGCTATACCATATTTGATATAGCCGATTGGCAATATATCATCACAACCACATAGTGTTGAGGAAATAAATGATTTAAAAAAAGCAAGCTAAATGAATGGATAGCCAGTAATATTTGGCAACTAATCAAATTTATGATTTATCAAGGCTTAAATCATATTTAAAGCTTTTCTTACTTTGAATTTTTTATGTAGAAATTAAATTTTGCGTATGCGTGTTTCCATGTTGCATGTTGTGAGAGAGAATATTGTGTTGCTTGCATGTTGTGAGAGATAATCTTATTTTGATAGTAAGGTAATTGCTAAAAATAACATACAATATGTTTTAGACAATTTATTTACTATATCTATTAGGATAATTTAGGATTTAGACAATCAAAAAGACATTACTTGGAGCAACATAGCCAATAGATCCCTTTATTCCAATTGTGCTAGTTTGTTTTTGAGAAGAATCATCTATAGTTGAGAGGAGCCTAAGCCAAAATCACTTACATGAGCAAACATATCATTATCAAGAAGAATAATGCTTGGCTTTAAATCACAATGAATGATTGGTGGAACAAAATGGTTGTGAAGATAATTCAATGCTGAAGCAACATCAATTGCAACATTCAGTCTTTGAAGAAGGCTTAAGTCTCGCATTTGATCTTCACCGTCTATCTCTGGATGTAACCAGATATCTAGACTCCCATTTGTCATGAATTCAAAGACTAGAGCTTTGAATTGATTTCCACCATAATCCATGCTAGAGCAACATGTTAATATCTTGACAAGATTCCTATGTCGGATATTTCTTAAGACATTACATTCGGCCATAACGCTCTTGGAAGCACCCTTGTGTTTAAGGTTAAGGACCTTCACAGCAATTAATGTTTCTTCTGGATGAAGAACTCCTTTATATATAGAGCCAAAACTGCTAGATCCAATCAAATTACTCGGAGAAAATCCATTAGTTGCCTGTTCGAGCATTCCATAAGAAGCATTCGGAAGGAGGTCTATTGTTGAGGCCATATAGGATGAATTCTTTTTTGGTTTTTTCCTCCAATAACGAACAAGAAAGAATGACAATAGGAGGAAAAGTAGATCAAAAAAAACAGTTGCAATTATTAGCTTGAAAGCAAGGGAATTTCTTGACTTCTTGACTTTGATAGGACATGCCGGCAACTGCAATTTCAGGACACTCCCACAAAGTTTAGCATTTCCAATCACTGATATTGCACTTTTATTATTAAAAACTCCTCCTATTTGTACCTCACCCTCAATATCATTGAATAAGAGATTCAAATTTCCTAAAAATTGAAGTTTCTCTAAACCCTTTGGAATCAATCCTGATAGGTTATTTCTTGAAACATCTAGATATCGAAGGCCTTTCAAGGAAGCGATAGATGAAGGTATGGATCCTTTAAAGGAATTCCATTGCAAGCTAAGATATTCCAAGCTCAAACAGTTTCCTATGGAACTAGGAATTTTCCCAGACAAATTATTTGTAGAGATGTCCAAATAGTTAATATTTTTCAGACTGTCTACTTCAGAAAGGAGTTCTCTGGTAAATGAGTTGGATGATAAATCGAGTAATGTAAGTGAAGAAAGATCAATAACCGGCTAGGGAATGGATCCATTAAGGTTATTTTGTGAAATGTTGAAGAGCTGCAAATTTTGGCAGTTTATAATACTTAGAGGAATGGTTCCTTCCAATCTATTTTCATCTAAATTGAGTCGGAACATTTGAGTAAGATTGCCTAGGGAGGCTGGTATTTCTCCTGAAAGTTAGTTTCCATTTAAAGCCAATACTTGTATCGTTTTAAACCCTCCGAAACTAGTGGCCATGGGAATGACACCTATGAAGTGATTATTATCTAAGCCCAAGACAATTAAGTTGACAAGATTCTCTAATGATGCAGGAATAGGTCCAGATATTTTGTTGTCTCCAAAATATAATCCAGTGAGTTGGGTTGACAAGTTGGATACAGAATTGGGCAAAACACTGCCGAATTGGTTTGTAGTTATATCCAATACTTTAAGCATACTATAGTTTCCTAAAGATGTTAAGAAACTGAGATCCCTTCCTAGGTAATTGGCTCTCAAACGTAGTGTGAAAAGATTTGGCAGATTTCCTAAATTTGTTGGAACTGATCCCAAAAATTTGTTCTCGCCTAAATCAATTCTTTGAAGCTGAGTTGCATTGCATAACGAAGTAGGGATTGGCCTAGAGAACTCATTTCCAGCTAAATAGAAACTTTGGAGATTTGGAAGATTTAGGCCTATGTTGGCTGGAACTGTGCCACTAAGTTGGTTGTATGAAACTAAAACAATTTGGAGAGATGACACATTGTAAAGAGAGGAAGGGATCATGATTGACATTTTATTAGTCAAAATTGAAAAATGTTCTAAGCCTTTTAATTGGCCTATGGCATTTGGAATATTTCCCACCAAATTTTTGCTGGCCATGGTAAGTATTCTTAGTGATGAAATATTTCCTAAAGATGGTGGAATACCTCCAGTCAGATTGTTTCTAGAAACTTGAAGTACTTCAAGCTTCAACAAAAAGCCTAGCTCAGCTGGAATCTTCCCTTTAAGCTTATTCAAATGAAGATTTATGAACCTGAGATTGGAGCAATTGGACAAGCTAGATGGTATATTCCCTTCCAGCGTGATGTCAGGAAATTAGGTGAAATGGAAGCAGCGAATTAATCCCTTTAGGTAACAGAACATTCGCGGCAATATCAAACGTTTATTAGAATGGCATTATATGAGGAGACTTGACCTAGTCTTTCTACTTGGTGTTTTTTTTTTTTTTTTTTTTTTTTTTTAGAATTACATTATATGAGGAGACTTGATCTTAGTCTTTCTACTCTGAATTATTTTTACCTTTTTCTTTTCTTTTCTTTTCCTAATCTTAATTAATCATCAACATCAAATTTCAAATGAAATTCAGGGTGTAAAGATTGGATGATGAAGCCATTTATCTAATTGAGTTTTACTTAATTCAATATTTAGAAAAAAAAGAAATTAGGTTTAAAAAAATGAGTTTAATCGATCCATATGTGAACTCTTGTAGCAAAAGAATAAATATCTTTGTGAAATTGGTACAATTATAATAATAATTGTTATATAAAAGCCATAACTGAGAAAAGCCCAAAATTACAAGATCAAGGCATAAGAATAAATCATTCTCATGAAAATCTTAAGTAGCATTGCGTTGTTATAAGGTTCGTCGAAGAAGAAGAAGGCGTGTAAAAGGGGACCTAGAGGTAGAATTTGTTGAATTGAGAATTCCAGTAGGACCCGCGAAGGAGAAAGAGAAGCAAATTTCTTTTAGTTGGTTCCCAAACTCTTGGGTTTAAGAAAGATCGGTGTGGGACCCACGTTCAGCTAAGAAAATTTCTTCCAAGTAATAGTATACACGGTCTGCCAACTCCCGGTTTCCACAGCTTGGACCTTCAAGGTTCTGTACATGGCCCACATTTGATAAACTATACATTCTACACACCCTTTTCCAACCATTTTGGGCTCTTCTTCTTAATTCCTTCACCCGATGGGCCAACCTCTTGCTCTCTTTCCCTACATGAATCACTACCCCATGACCACGAGTCCATTAAAAAGTCCACTGCATTCAATACCATTCGTTTTTCCTGCTTCCAATAACCCTGTTAATGCTTGCCTTGCGATACCCTTTTAGGACGGTAAACAAATCCGAAAATTCAGGTTCATTCATTTAATTTTATTTCAAACATAAGTCAAGCTTAACCTCATCACCAAATAAGATTATATGTTCACATTTGTTTTATTTACTTGTTGAGCAAGCTCTAACTTGTCCATGAGCTACTTAATTAACTTATTTTTTCTTATATATAATAAAATCATGACTAAAATGTTTACCACTTCATAAATCTATGATTTTTTACTGTAAATAATAATTATATACCATATGAACCAATTTTTAAATTTATACAACCTAATTTCAAGTTTATATAAATATATTTTTAAACAAGTATACGTATAAATATATATATATATATATATATATTTATATATATAATTATTTTGAGCCCCTATCTCTTGATCCTATTAAAAAAAAAAAAAAATCTTTATTTTTATTTTTATGAGAATTGCTCGTTCAGCACTTGAGTCTTCAGCCCCTATCTCTTTACCATTTCTCTTCCTCAACTTTCACTCTTTCTCTTCTTTCAACATCGATTGGCATCTATTAGATATGTTACAACTGCAGTGACTTCAGTACATGAGATGGAAAATGGTTTCAACGTATTGTCCTTCAATGAAGGATCAATTCTTTCGGTTAATCTTACTAATATTCAACGGTTTAAACTTTGAACCATGTCTTGTATATACACTAACTCAATTATTACATGTGAAATTATTTTATGTATACTTTTTCTCATACTGTTTTTGACAGTTCTTGTGGTGCCCAAGACCGCAGTCATTCCTTGGGTCTTGAGAAAGATGAAGAGATTGCAAAGAACTTAAAGAAGTACAAGGCAGAGGACCAGGATGTTTCAATGCTATTGAGTGAGAAAGATCGTGAAAAGCATAGGATGTTGAAGAATGAAAGGAACAAATGGGTGAATGAGTGGGAGCAGTTGAACGAAGTTGAAATCAAGGAGATATTGGATGTCTCAGAGGAGTGATACTTGTGATAGTTTGGACTAATATTTTGAGGTTTAAGCTATTTTTCTTCTTTTTTTTTCCTTTTTTTTTTTTTTTGGGGGGGTAAAATTTAGAATATAGTGTTTGATAAGATTTATTTTAAAGTAAAATTTTGATACAGTTCTTTAATTGTAATATCTTAAAAGCCCAATTAAAATCAAACAAATGGTTACATCGACTAATGTAGCACAAATAATATAGGAATTTTACTTAATATTTCTCTCCTTGGATAGGCCCAACGGGTTTTTCATTGTTATCCAAATACCTGTGTCAATCTTTATCGCATTATTGGTTATTTGGTAACATATTTTATTGTGGTAAAATAACCGGAAATTGACTTTGATCATATAATTCCTTAATGTGCAAAGTTGATTTAATTCATCTAAAATCAATCAACATGGTCTAAATTCTTCTTTCAGTTTTCTTATTACATTTTCTCCCTTTCATTTTGTTCAAATGCCTTAATAACTATGTTTGGAGCGCGAAGAGCCTTATATACAATGGCATTGCCTCTATTTTTTGTTTGAGGAAAATCAAGGTTCAAATCTCTTCCTTCATCTGTTGTAAACTATCAAATTATTTCAATAAAAAATCTATGATCGGAGAAACTTGGATGCATACAAAGAAAAGCATGTCACCAATATTTCCAATACAAAAAGGCTTTTAGCATCTCTATAAATTATCAATAGAACACAAAACTCATACATACACACTAGGAGGGTGTTTGGTACACCATCTCAAAAAAAAAAAAAAGTTTTTAAACAATATTACACGTATTTTCACACACATTTTCAAACAACAAAACATGTGTTTTTAAGTCCATGTACCAAACACCCCCTATACTTTTTATTTTTTATGCTGAATAGCAAATACATACACACTGTGGGGGAGGATTTTGTTCCACACCCCGTAAGCTGTTTGTCCTCTTTGGGGAGCCAAGCCCGCAAGGTTTTGTTCTCAGTACTGAGTGTAGGGTTTGGGATTTTTGGGGTGCTTTGACCCTATGACACCCTAGTCCCACATCGGCAAGAGATGCACCCCATTCATGGTTTATAAGCCCTTGGAGCAACCATGAGTGTACCATAGGGTCAAAGCATCCCAAAAATCCCAAACCCCACACTCGGTACTGAGAACAAAACCTTGCGAGTTTGGCTCTCCAAAGAGGACAAACAACTTGCGGGGCGTGAAACAAAATCCTCCCCCACAAAAAGGCGCTTTTGAGGGACTGTGCCCATCTCGAGTATTGTCCGCTTTGGGGCAAAGGTGGGATTGACTTGGCCATGTCTGACACCGCATGATACGCGCACGGTTTTGTTACCCTCAAGGGGCACGCCTCTACCACTATTACACACATGCACTATTAGAACCCCTTTCCCTCTTCCTTTTGTGTGTGTGTGTTTGTTTCTCAAAAAAAAATATATATACACACACACACACACACATGCACACACACTTTCTTTTTTTCTTTTTTTTTTGAGAAAAAAGACCATTCATATTATTAAAGGAGGCCAGTGAAATCAGCCTGTAATACAGATATAAGGTCTGGTGGTACATCTTTCATCCAAACTGACATATGTAATAGGAATTGTGATTTCCTTGCTAAAGAATGCGCCAAATTATTACTATTTCTACGTACAAGAGATGTTTTAAAGTCTGAGAAGTGTTTATTGAGAAAAAACACATCTTGCACTATATGTCCATACGATGTGCACCACACTTTCTCATTCTATTGAACACATGTAACATATTATATTAAGTTTAAATTATTATCTAAGTTTAAAATTGTAGCATTTTTTTTTCAAATATAAGTATAATGCTTATATTATTGAAACTTGAATTTTAAGGTAATCTTTTGAATATTTATCATTTTTATTGCTTTTTTAGGGTTTATATCTTTAATTCCTAATGCCTATTTTGTTTGTATTTTTTAGTCCAAAAATAAAGATTTTAGCCCAAATAAAATAAAATTTCATACTTTTTAATCCAAAAATTAAAGGGGAAAAAATGAATTTTTGAGCCCAAAACTAAAAAGGCAACTTAAAAAAAGAATCAATTAGAGCATATTATAAGTGAAACATATTATAAACATCAATAAGATGCATAGACAGAATAAGTATATGTATAATGACAATCAATTTTATAATAATTTTCATAATTACTAGGTAACAAATTATGATCAATATATAATAGACTTGATGTTAGTGGTGTTTCTAATAAAAGTGATGTTGACTAATTACAATCTGTCAACTGTAATAAACTTTGAAATTTATTATATGTATACAACTCTTGAATTGAAAAAACAACACGGTTTGATACTAACATGAAGAAGAATCGTATTATTTTCACATTGGATGTTCCACATTTTTCCAATCCAATGGGAATGGTATTAATTAGTAATGTTTGATAGTTTCACATGAAACCCGAGGGGTTGGCCAAGTTGGTTAGGCTCTCGGTCTCAAGGTGCTTGTACTGGGCTCGACTGGGTGTGCTCTCCAGTTCGGGTCCTACTACCTGCACTTTGAAAAGAATTTCCTGGGCCAGCGCTTTATCCCTTGTGGGTTCACTCGGCATGAACAATGATTAGTCTCTAGTTGAAAGCCTTGGGGATACACTATGCGAGAGCAAAAAAAAAAAAGAAGATAGTTTCACATGGGTTGCTTGGATGATGTTTAACAATGTCATAACTCACCCTGCTTATGTATGTGGATTTGGAAAGATCGAGGCGACGATAACACACCAATTGAATGCTGAACTGGTATTCTAATATCAACTTTTATTTTCTTCCATAGTTGATGTGTTTGATACATGATTTTCCACCATGTTTGGCACTTCACAAGGTATTAAATTTGTCCCTGTTGCTTACGAAAAACAATGCGAGTAATTTCAACAGTGTCAAGTTTCAAGTCGTCTTTTAACAGATTTGGTTCTAATGGTCCGTCGATTTTCTCACTGAATAAAGAAAATACTGTCGTAAAATTAATATCAGGCAGCATGCCCATATCGCGCTTACACAGCAACTATGCCCTGAGGTCTTTTGACTGGAAAAAAGGGATTTGGACTTTGTTACGTACGCCATCCTCTCTCACACGGGGTGTTCTTACTGAGTAATTCTTAGAATCTGAGGTGAAGAACTGTGTTTTCTCCTTTCAAATTCATAGTAAGATCTGCTCATTAAATTCATGATAGAGTCCAACATAAATATAAGAGAATGAAACAACATTTCTCTATGGTGCTCCGAGAGTACTTAAAAATTTTCGTTTCTACCACCATCTCTTTAGAAAGGCTTTAGGCGCGGGGTTTAAGTAATAATTCAATAGTAACTGTATCATATAAGATGTCTTACTTTTGTAATTCCAATCTCATCTTCTTCTCTTTTTGTAGCTTTTACCACACCTACACTACGGTTGTACATGGTGCAGTGCAACCGGTTTTAGCTAGGGGGTTATTTTGCACCACCCTTGCAGGGGTAGTTTCCCTGCATGTTTAACCATACCTCAACTATGGAGGGGTGGGAACCAGCCCATACAAGGTGCGGTGCACCATACCGGTTCAGTACGTTTCTTTTGGTTATTCCTCCATTTTTTCATGAACCAAACACAAGAAAGTTAACACCCCAAACCACATCATAATCATTAAAATACTCCAAATATTCCCAAAAAAAAAAATCAAACAAACAAATTCACTATTGTTCTGTCAACAATCCCATTTCTAATCACTAAACCTTCTCATGGTAGGAATTCATCATCAGTAAAACCTTCTCTAAAAACTCTGAGAGAGCTACATGGTGGCCTTAAAGAATGACGGCTTCAAGGGGCGGGGGCAGAAGCGGAGAGGAGAAACAGGTTCTTACATGAGAGAGAGAGAGAGAGAGAGAGAGAGAGAGAGAGAGAGAGAGAGAGAGAGAGAGAGAGAGAGAGAGAGAGTATGATGATATAACTGAGATTTGAGAAATTTAACCTAAACTTAAATGAGTCAAACTGATGCTATTCCATTTTATTTTAAATTTTAAATTTTGATACTAAAAACATCGTAATTTTGGACCTAGTATTAATTTTAATATCAAGTTCAGAACAATGTTGTTTAGTATCAATTTTTTAACTATAAAGAAGCTAAACGACATCATTTTAACCTGTATTAAATTAAAACAAGCGTCTTCTTCCTTCAATCTTCCCTCGCAACTCTCTCTCTCTTAACTATAAAGAAGCTAAACGACATCATTTTAACCTGTATTAAATTAAAACAAGCGTCTTCTTCCTTCAATCTTCCCTCGCAACTCTCTCTCTCTCTCTCTCTCTCTCTCTCTCTCTCTCTCTCTCTCTCTCTCTCCAGTATGCTCAACACACACACACACACACACACACACACATATCAGAATGGTGCGGATGTTGTTGGTGTGCACAACTCATCACCAACCAGCGTCGGCACACGGAAAACTCTACCGACCACCACGCTTGAAACTTCCAATGGAGCCACGAGGTGGGCGGTGAGGGGCAGTTCCATTGGTAGTGAAAGGTTGCTGGTAGTTCCATTGTTAGCAAGCAGTGGCTGAACATGCCTACCCCACACCAATTACTTTAGGTTTTGTTTGGTTAAGAGATAGAAAAGTAGGGAAATATAAGAAATTTAGTTTTCTCTTGTGTTTGGTTAGGAGATAGTGGTGGATTTACGAATTTTTTTTAGGGTAGCCATTAAAAAACTTAATTATATAAAATTTAATAAAAAGATAACTTGAATAAATTTGCATCACAAAAAAATAATAATAATAATAATAACCATAAACAAGTGAAATTTTACATTTTCTTTCGACTTACAAAATGCAAAAGAAAATGGACTAATGAGTGATAAAATGAGAACTAAGGATACTGAAATGAGTAAGACAATGAGAGAGTCTAAAATGATGAGAGAGAGAGAGCAACAAATGATACTTGCTGTGACTGCAAGCTAAGCTAAGCAAGTTATGAATTTGAATGATTAGGGATCTTTATTTTTCGTTTTTGAATATGCATTTTGTTGAATTTTTTTTTTTAATTTGTTGTAGTTGTTTGTTTTTTTTATTTTTTTCCTTAAGAAACAAACACACACACACAAAGGAGAAGGATTAATTTTCTAACACAAAGGCACACCATGAATTCCACTCAAAAGCCATGGTAACTTTTTAGAGAGGAATGTACATATTATATTACGCACAACATACTCTTTTTAAGCAATGTGAGATAGCTAACTTCTTTTTTTAACCTTTTTTAAGAGGAAAAAAACACACACACATATACACACAAAAGGGAGAGGGAATAAGATTCTAATACAAATGCACACTACAAATTCCACTCAAAAATCATGGTAACTTTAAGGGAGGATGTTATACTATACATAACACACTCTCTTATGTAATGTGGGACATAACCCTTTTTTTCTTTTCTTTTTTGGAGAAAAAAATGAGATTCTAACATAAAAATACACCACAAACTCTACTAAAAAGCCATGGTACATTTTTGTTTATATGTTGTTGTTATGACTATTTTTGTTTTATTTTGAGTTATTTGTTGTTGATGTTATTTGGACTTATATTATTTTGTTTAAGGGGTTAAGGATATTTGTGGGATCAAAGATTATTTTTCTTGAACCCAAATTTTTGGGATTCTCAAGTAAGGTGTTCAATGTTTTCTTTTAGGGTGGTGATAGATTAGTTTAAAAATAATTATGTATATACTTTCTTTTTTTTTGCAAGTAATTTTTTCTTTTCTTTTGAAAGTCAAGTTGTTCATCTGATCACCTTGAGCTCAATTGTGCAAAGGCCCCTATTAAGAGATGAAAAAGTAGAGGGAAGGAAAACTATGTTGTTTGGTTGAGAAGAAAATTAAGAAGATAAAAAATGGAGTTTGTGTAAATTTACTCTTATGCCTCTATTACAATATATATATATATATATATATATATATATTAATAATAATAATAGTTTAAAAGAAAAAAAAAACTTCAATATTAAAAATTAAAAAAAAAAAAAAAAAAAAGCAACGTGAACACAAGTGGGAGGAGGTGAGGGTAGATAAGTAATCTTCTTTATCAAACTCCTCTTTCCACCACATTTTCTCTCCAAAAATCATCCAAAATAGTGGGCCTGTGGAGAGAACTCCTCGGAGGTCCATTTCCCCTTGGATTCTAAACTTTTATAATACCCAAAAAAAAAAAAAAAAAAAAAAAAATGGACAAAGGGTGTGCAATGCAATGCTTTCAAGTTTCAAATTAAAAGGAAATGGACACAGTGACTGCATTGATATGGATGTCCAACTGGAATGCTTAAGGGCTTTACAGGAGCATTTAGAAACCAAGCATCTTTATCTAGGACCGATGCCCTTTGTAATTAAGCCCATCTTGAAAATGTTCTCACTTATTCTACCAAACATACCCCCTATTTCCTATTGGCGTTGGCAAGTGGTTCTTCAATTTTTGCCACGTTGCCATTGATTTTTTTACAAATCCTTCTAGAATTGCACTCCAAAGTCCAAATGCCTAGTAATCATTCCCAATTTCTCATGCACTAGTTATTGAGGTCCGCACTTGGCAGAAAAGGTCATTTGATTGCGAACATTGAGTGTAAAAATGAGTTTTTTTTTTTAGCTATCCGAATGCTAATCCTTACATTGCACGCATGCACTCTGCTCCAGAAAGAATCTCAATGATGGTTTTTTAGAAAAAGTTTTCTGAAGTTGCACAAACAGTCTGGCTCAGGGCATTGAAGACTGAACAGTGAGTTTCTTACCTTTATTCAACTTATTATTTTTTTTTTTACCTATTGCTTTATGTTCAAATGCTGTTAGTTCATTTATAGTACAAAATGAGTTTTGAATCAAAAAGGTTTTAATTTTATCAAATAACTCCAGACTTTTTTCTTATTAGCATGTAATTTGTGCAGTGCTATATCCTTAATACATGTCTACATTATAACTATTTTGTCACAAACATGTTGATAACTTACAAAATCCGGTTTGATTTTTTTCCAACAAAGAACATACACGTAAATACAGTAGAGGTTACGCTCAACTCTCAAGGCGGCTATTTAAAGGCGATTTCCTGCAATCTGATTTCTTCACAAAGTTCCATGATCCTGCAAAAATAGTAGTTAGTTAGTTAGTTATGTTTTCCAATGTTGAGACTACAAGAAACAAAAACAACATTAGGAAGAAAAAATCCAATGTGGCTTAGACTTGGTTTAATCTTTCTATCCTAATAAAACCACCAGAAAATCTACTTGTACTAGCAGATCAGGTACCTAAGAAAGTTTTCTGTTTGTAGTTTCAAAGATTCAGCTGAAAACTATAATGTGTGAAATATAGTCACTCTATGGGTTATCTGTTATTGGCTAAACTTCTGTATGACTGCATGGAAACATGCTATAATACCTTGTTCATTATCCATAAATCCCTATACCAAGAAAAGCATTTTTGATATGATGTAGCTCCCTGGTGACATTCTCCATATTCATTCTTTCTTGTGGTGATTCCAATGAACAAGCAAGGCCGATCTTGAAAACTGAAAATAAGCACTTGTGCATATTAGCATTCATCTGGTGTAGGTTCTCCATGTGGTTTTTTCCTTCCTCTGCCTCTGGATCCGTGTGATCATAATTGTCATGGCTGTCTTCTTCTGTTGCTGTTTCATCTACTCCTCTTGTGGAAAGGTTTGGGTCCACAATCTGCACAAGTCTTTCTGGCAATGCCATCCTAACAAAGTTATGGAGGTTGAAACTATCTTTAAACATTTCGTCAGTGGGTCTTGGTCCTGTGAACATCTCCAACACTAGTATTCCATAGCTGTAGACATCGCCCTGCCTTGACGCTTCACCTCCCATTCCGTATTCTGCAATTTATATGTTTCACATGCTTAGTTAAAGTGAGGGAAATTTCATATAGCAGCTTAATACTTGCTTTTTGTGATCTGATACACAATATTTAGAGGTTAAATGTTTTGTTTAATATTATTTTGAAAATATGTGATAGAGAATCTAAAGTCAGAACTTGTAAAAACTCTGACAAATTGCATGATAGAAGGGAACAACATTCATACTTGCATCTTACAATGGAAAATGTAAGTCAATGATTAGGATCATTTGATCATCATATCCTTTACTTATCTGTAATTAAGTGGTAGATAAAGGCCTCTCAACAAGCCATGGCTGCATGTATGGCTACAGAGAGAAATAGGCCGTGATATTATCCGATGATAACCAAATTATTTAGCTATTTAGGTATCTGTTAAGTACCAGCTATTCCATGTCTATTTGTATGTTCCTTTTTTTTCCAAGTCACATATAAAGCTGCTTGAAATAGCTAAACTGAAAATTTCGGAAATTAAATACAAATTTGAAAAAGAAAAGGCACAAAAAGCTACCAGAGAAAAAGGAAGAAGAGGGCAAACTTTTAATAAGCTGAAATAAAATTTTCTTGTTGAACCATGCAGGATTTCAATCATCAGTCCATCCTGCATTTGGTCAAAAAAGTTTACAACTTCAATGGCTGTGTCTCCAATCTAAGCATTCTTTTATCTTGGGATTATTGGTGTGAATTTTTCTTCATCTCTACTTGTTTTGTTTTGTTTGTCTCCTCTTGACCAATATTCAATTTCTTGTGTAAATAAAGGCTATTCTTTGATCTTAAAATCTTTTTCTGGTTTTCATTTTCAGCTTTAGATTCTAATCTCAATGTACTATTCCCAAACGAAAGAGACATGCCATTGTCTTCTCATATTTAAGACTCTTTTTTATTGGATGTAATTTATGAAAGATTTGCAACTTCTTTAATAATGGTCAAATCGCCAATGGCCTGTTGCCCTAGTGGCACTGGCACCTCTACCCTAAGGTGGGTAAACTACTGGTTCAATCCCTGGTGTCTTCACCTAGGGAAAAAAAAAATAGTGGTCAAATCCTCCCTTGCAATTCCTATTAATCTGTACTCAAGCCTTAAAATCCTAGCTGGAACTAATATTCCCAGGCTACAAAGAGACCAATTCTCTCAACTAAAAAGTTGTCCGCACCATTTTTATGCAGGGTCTGCATAATTCTATTTATTGGTAGTCTACATATTTGATAAACCCGATTGGCATGCTATCAGCATAATCATAGAGAAGCCTGAAGAAATAAATCAACAATGCTAAATGAATAAATCTTAGCCAGAAGACTGTTAGAGATGCTGGTCAACTTGATCAAAATCATGATTTAGAGTATTTGGGAGTTAAGTAGTTATTTATTTGGAGCAGCGTAACCAATTGAACCTTTTAGTCCAACTGTGCTAGTTTGATTTTGAGAAACATCATTGGTTAAGGAAAGGAGCCTTGCCAAGCCAAAGTCACTAACATGAGCAATCATGTCATTGTTAAGAACATTGCTTGGCTTTAAATCACAATGAATGATTGGTCTTTTACAGTGCTCATGAAGATAATGTAATGCAGAAGCAACATCAATTGCAATATTTAGTCTTTGAAGAAGGTTCAAATGTCTTGATTGATTTTCATTGTCTATATATGGATGCGGCCACTTCTCTAGGCTTCCATTCGCCATGAACTCAAACACTAGAGCTTTGAATTCATTACCATTGTAGTCCATGCTGGAGCAACATGTTAAGGTTTTAACAAGATTCCGATGCCGAATATTTCTTAACACATTGCATTCAACAATGAAACTCTTGGAAGCTCCTTTCTGTTGAAGGTTCAACACCTTTACAGCAACTATCATTTCTTCTTGATCAAGAATTCCTACTCCTTTATACACAGATCCAAAACGACCAGATCCAATTAGATTGTCAGGAGAGAATCCGCCAGTCACCTGATAAAGCCTCTTGTATGAAACCTTTGAAATGAGGTCAGTACCTAAGAGTGTAGAAGATGATTTCTTTTTTGATTTTCTCCTCCAATAGAGAACAAGAAAGAGTGAAGACAAAGTGATGAAAAAAATCCCACAAACAATTATGACTGTTAATTTGAAAGCATGGGATTTTCCTTCTTTCATAACTTTAATTTCGCATGCTTGCAGCTGCAGTTCTGGTATACCGCCACAAAGCTTTTTATTTCCATTCACTGATATGTTACTTGCCTTTCTAAAGAAGCCTTCTGTTAGAACTTCACCCTCCAGATTATTAAAAGAAAGATTCAAATATTGTAAAAGGGAGAGTTTCTGCAGATCTTTAAGAATTGGCCCTGACAAGTTGTCTTGTGAAAGATCTAAGAACTTAAGGCCTCTCAAAGAAGCCAAAGATGGAGGTTAGGTGCCTTGAAATAAATTACCTTGCAGGTAAAGGTACTCCAAGCTCAAGCAATCTGAAATGGCTCTAGGAATCTCACCAGTCAATTTGTTTTCATAGACATTCAATTGATTGATATTTTTGAAAATGCCAACTTCCACAGGTAGGGTGCTGGTTAATGAGTTCTGTGATAAGTTGAGTACTAGTAATTGGGGAAGACTGATTTTGGGTATGGCTCCACTAAGGTTATTTTCTGAAATGTCTAAGTACTGCAAATATTTGCAGTTTCCAAAACTGGAGGGAATGTGTCCTTCCAAATTGTTCTGTGATAGGTAAAGTTTGACCAATTGAGTGAGGTTACCTATAGAGGATGGTATGGGTCCTGACAATCTGTTTCCATTCAAAGCCAATCCTTCCAGCTTTTGAAACTTTGTAAAATGACTGGGAATGCTGCCAGTGAACAGGTTACGTGCCGTGTTTAAAGAAGTTAAGTTGATGAGATTCTCTAATGCCTCAGGAATAATTCCAGATAGTTTATTTCCGTCAAGATATAGTGCACGGAGTTGCATGGACAAATTTCCTATAGAGTTGTGTAAACTACCTCCAAAATTGTTATTAGAAAAATCAAGCATTCCAGTTTGGTGCACTTTTCCACAGATGTTAAGAAGTCCAAGTCCTTAGCTGAATTATTTCCAAGATTATTTCATCCAACACCTAGCCACAAGAGGTATAGCAGGACCAAAGAACTTATTAGTAAAGATGGACAAATATTTGAGATTAGGGAGAGTGAGTCCTATGTTGTCTGGAAGAGTGCCATTAAGTCAGTTAACTGCAGTAGAGATGATGCTCATAGTTGATATATTGTAAAGGGAATAAGGGATCACACCGGAAAGATTATTGCCTACAACTTCAAAGAAAGATAATTTCCGTTTAAGGCCTATTTCATCCAGAATATTTCCCACAAAATTATTGAGTGCTAAGGAGAGTTCCTGGAGTGAAGAAATATTTCCTAAAGAAGGCGAGATGCCTCCTGTCAAATTATTTCCACCAATTTGAAGCACCGCAAGCTTCTTCAAAGAGCCAGCTCAACAGGAATATTCCCAGAAATTTTATTCCTAGTGAAATCAATGACTCTGAGTTCAGGACAGTTGGTCAAGTTACCTGGAATTCTCCCTGTCAACGAGTTATTACTAAGAAGATCTTTCAGTCGGAACAAATGACTCACTTCTTGTAGAATATCTCCATATAATGTGTTGTCACAGAGGTTGACCAACTTGAGAAAGCTAAGGTTGCCAACATAAGGTGATATGGATCTACGCAAAGTATAACCTTGTAGGTTCAAGGCTGTGACTCTTTGATGCTGGTGGCTGCATGTTACTCCATGCCAGTTGCAGAAGTGGATAGAATCATTCCAAGAGCCCAGGGTTTTATGTGGATCATTGGCTATCAGTTGTTTGAATTTGAGCAAAGCCAACCTATCAGTCTCATTTGTTGGAGCAGCAGCAATATTGGTTGTTTGCAAGTGTAGTAGGTGAAGAAATGAGAAACTAATCTAGAGAATTGAGAGAATATTCTAGAGAATACTTTGATATATTGCATAAAAACTGACTGAATGAATTACATTATAAGAGTTTGTTTTGATTATATACATATATATAGAGAGAGAGAGAGATGAGAGAGAGAGCTTAACAAACTAGATTTGGTTATAACAAATCTTAACAACTTAACACATGTGCTTAATAGTAAATAAGATTCTAACTGCCTCATCCTTCAACATTGCGTTTTACATTTTCCATTAAGTAATACGGTGCGTTTCATGGCTAATGACTTAACACTAAGAACTGGACTCAAAGCGACACCATTGCACTAGCTTCCTTCATCAGGCATCAGTGGCATCAGTGTTAGCTACATCAAGCATAAGTGATAGCTGCATCATCGTGCTGCTGCTGCTGCCATCAGTAGTAGCTGCATCAGTGTGCTTCTGCTGCTCTACATCCCCCCTCAAACGCATCAGGAAACACCACATGAGTTTGGAAACAAGCCAGTGGAAACGAGGAGAAGGAAGACCTTTAGTGAGAATGTCAGTCAATTGATCCTGAGAAGCCACAAATTGAACTTGAAGATCATGTCTAAGAACTCTCTCCCTAACAAAGTGATAGTCCACCTCAATATGCTTTGTATGACCATGGAAGACAAGATTATAGGCAATGGCTAGAGTAGTCACACCATAAAACAGCAGGAGTAGAAAGGAAAACACCAAAATCCTTAAGGAGCATCCTAAGCCAACAAAGCTCAGCAGTTGAAGAAGCTAGAGCCTTGTACTCTGCCTCAGTAGAAGAGCGAGACCCAGTTGTTTCTTAGCAGACCAAGTAATAGGACAATTTCCAAGAAAGACTAGGTGAAGAGAACCTTGAAGATATCTCAGAATTTGTTTAGTAGCTTGAAGATGATTAGCAGTAGGTGAGCTCATGAACTGGCATGCCTGTTGAACAGCAAAGGACAAATCTGGCCTAGTAAAGGTAAGATATTGCAAAGCCCCAACCATGCTCCTATAGAATGTAGGATCAACCAAAAGGGGGTTGTCATTAGCAACAAGATGAGCAGCAGGTGAGCAAGGGGTCTTGCATGGTTTGCAATCAGACATGTGGAACCTGTGATGTAGATCCACAGCATATTTAGTCTGATGGACAAATAAGCTTGATGGAGTGTAATCAATTTGCAGCCCCAAGAAATAATGCAACCTTCCCAAGTCCTTAAGATCAAATTCCTAACTTAAAGCACCAATAAGGGAGGCAACAAAGGAAGAATGATTCCCTGTAACTATAATATCATCCACATAGAGTAATTGGAACACAATGTGGGAATCATGATTGTAGATAAACAAATTCCCATCAGTTGCAGAAGCCACAAACCCAATGTGCAACAACTGAGTGCTAAATCTCTCAAACCAAGCCCTGGGAGCTTGCTTCAAGCCATGGGAGCTTGCTTCAAGCCATAGAGAGCCTTATGTAACAGGCAGACATGATTAGGACAAGATTGATCAACATAGCCTTGAGGTTGTGCCATGTACACCTCTTCCTTGAGCACACCATGCAAAAAGGCATTGCTCACATCCAACTGCTTCAAAGACCAACCGTAAGACATTGCAAGAGCCAAAAGCAATCTCATTGTAGCTAGCTTAACCACAGGACTAAAGGTTTCTTCATAGTCCAAACCATATTATTGAAGGAATCCCCTAGCCACCAACCAAGCCTTATACCTAGCTATAGTACCATTACTGTTCCTTTTTAGCTTATAAACCCATTTGCAAGTCACAATATTCTTATCAAGAGATGGAGGAACAAGTGACCAAGTTTGCTGCCTGAGAAGTGAGTGAAACTCAGAATCCATAGTAGCAACCCACTGAGGATATCTAGCTGCCATAGCAAAAAAGGGAGTCTCCTGATATGTAAAGTTAGCAGTAACTTGAAGAATTTTAGGCTTGTGGATACCAAGTTTAGATCTGGTGAGCATGGGATGTGTATTCATAGGCATAGAAACATCAAGTGAAGAAGAAGAAGAAGGTAAATCAAGATTAACAACAATACTCAACAGCAAGGAAGGTGAATTATAAGAGATAGGGGATTCAGAAGGTGGATCAGGGACACAAGAGATTGGAGTGGAAGACTGAAACAGATCCAAGGAAAGACAATCAAGGGAAGAATTAGAAGTATAAGTAGATGAAGAGGTAGAAAGGATAGAGGAATTTGGAAACCAGTTTGAATCAAGAATAGCAGTAGAGAAAGGAACTTGAGAAGTGATGAGATCATACTTTTGGGCAAAAGGAAAGGCATCCTCATTAAACACAGCATAACAGACTATGTAAACAGTGTTAGTAGTAGGATCCAAGCACAATTTGGACAAAGGAGGGTAGGCTAGAAACAAACACTCCACAGACCTAGGTTGTAGTTTATGCTTATTATAAGGCCTAAGGTACGGGTAGCAGGCACAACCAAAGGTCCTGAAGGCAGTAAGAGGAGGTGACGTGATTAACCTTTTCCCAAGGAGAGATCAGGCCTAGAACAAAGGAAGGTAGCCTATTTATCAGAAATGAAGCAGTGGAGAATGCATAAGACCAGTAATTAAGAGGTAAGTGAGGCTGATATAACAAGGCCAGACATGTTTCTACAGTATGCATATGTTTCTCTTTGAAATACCATTTTGTGAAGGGGTATATGGACAAGAAGTTTGATGGAGTATGTCATGCTCAAAACAAAAAGACTTAAACTGAGAATTAATATACTCTCCATCATTATCAGACCTCAAAATCTTGATCTTAGAGGAATATTGATTTTCAACCAGATTCTTAAAGTGTTTAAATACATCAAACAACTCACTCTTTTGTTTAAGGAGAAAGAACTAGGTAAATCTAGTAAAACCATCAATGAACACAACATAGTAATTGTATCCAAAAAGAGAAGTAATAGGTGCTGGACCCCAAACATCAGAATGAACAATTTGTAACATGGAAGTAGATTGAATATCATGTTTGTTCAAAGGAAATTTGTGCATCTTAGCACTAATACAGAATTTACAAGAAGAACAACACTCATCAACTTTATTTAAAGAAAAGTCATGATTTACAGACTAAATAGCAGAATGCAAAAGCTTTGCACTTGGATGTCCAAGTCTTTTATGCAATAGGGAAATCTGAGTAGACTTGATAGAAGTGAAAGTAGATACTGATTCAATTTGGTGAAGTGGAGAGGAAGATGAGGATGAGTCCCAAAAGGATGATGTAGGAATAGGATACACACCATCTTTACTCAATCTTCCGTAAAGGATCTTCCCTGTAGGTAAATCCTGAATAGAAAATCTATAAGCATCAAAATAACAGAAGGCATTGTTTTGCAAACAAAGCTTATGAACAGATAACAAATTGGATGCAAGATCAGGAACCCTAAGTATACCATCAAGCCTAAAATTATGAGAGGAAGTACACAACTCACCACTGCCAATATGAGTAACAGGTAACTCTTGACCATTACCAACAGTCACTGTCTTTGAACCTAAATTAGGTTGTTATTGCAGTGAAAGGTGACCCAAATCAGGTGTCATATGATCAGAATAGCTTGTGTCAGTGAGCCAACAATTTGCAACATGAACTTGAGATGAATTGGCTACCATAGCAGCAAGTTTTAATGAAGGATGCTTGCCTTGAAAATCAAAGTCCATCCTGTGACAGCAATCCAAAGCCATATGTCCATTCTTTCCACAAATTTGACACTGTGGTTGAGTTTGACCTTGAAACACTGAGGACTTGGACTGACTACTCTAATTAGATTGAGACAGATTGCAGTTGAAGCCTCCATTAGGATTGGAATTGTAATTACCAGTACCACTAGTGAAATTGCCTTTACCACCATATCCTCTACAACCTCTTTGGTTGTTGTTTCTCCCTCTTCCTTTACCAAAATCTTGAGATTGGTAATTAGTAGCCATTGCCAAGGATGTACCATCAACAACACTAGATATTTTCTTAATTACTCTCTTTCTTTAGCATTGAGAAGAGTATTAAGTTCTTCAATAGAAAGAACATCACTAAGAGTCCTTATAGCAGAACTGAAAGAATCATACTCTGAAGGCAGACCATCACGAGCAACATGAAGCAATTCATCATCAAGAATCACTGAAACAGCAGCCAACTTATCCCTAATTTGCTTGATCTTCTGAAAGTATACATCAATAGAATCTACACCCTCTTCACAGCATTCAACTCATTCCTAAGACTTATCACACTGGACCTGGAGACTAAAGCAAAACGCTTCTCTAAGACCTTCCACACATCTCTACCAGATTTTTGTCTAACAGTAAGAGCAAGAACAGAGGAAGAAATTGTAGAATTGAAGAAGGTGAATAGTGCTTGTTCATGATTCTTCCAGTTGAGAAAAGCAGGATTAACCTCATTAGTAAAATTACGAGAGGAATCCTTCAAGAATTGATCTGGTGCCATAGTAGATCCATCAATGGCATCAATCATAAAACAAGTCTCCAAAATTACTTCAATTTGATGCCTCCAAACGATGTAATTGGAGTAATCAAGCTTCACAATCACCATAGAAGACATATTCGAGAGTAGTAGTAATGAGGGATTGATTTGTGAAATGGAATTAGACATTGTAGGCATAGTAGTTGAGGTTGAAGAGGAACTTGGATTTGCAGAAGCCATGGAAGCAAGGCTCTGATACCATGAAGAAATGAGAAACTAATCTAGAGAATTGAGAGAATATTCTAGAGAATACTTTGATATATTGCATAAAAACTGATTGAATGAATTACATTATAAGAGTTTGTTTTGATTATATACATATATATATATATATAGAGAGAGAGAGAGAGAGAGAGAGAGAGCTTAACAAACTAGATTCAGTTATAACAAATCTTAACAACTTCACACACATGCTTAATAGTAAACTAGACTCTAAGAACGCACTCACGCGTGTCCTCAAATGCTCTTCTATTTTTTTTGGTAAAGATTAATTTTTTTTTTTTTTAAAAAAACGTGATATATGTAGAGAGTTGGAGATGGGAAGTAATTTGATAACATCATAACTGCTTAATAATTGCTTAATGATAATGGGGATATTTAAAATTGTTGGGTAGAAGTTTGGAGTTGTGTGTGACTAAAACGTGGGTATACAATTAGTTTTTTTTTTTTTAAATATCAGTACAGGAAGCATGCATTTGTTTTAATTTAAAGTTTTTTTTTAACAAATGAATAAAGCAATTTGAAAACCATCAGGAGAGTGGTCCTCTTTTGTAGGCAATGTTTTAGTAGGAGTTAAAGAAGCATTTTTACCAAGTTTTGCTCCTACTTAAACCCTAGGCTATAGGGGTATTTTGGAACAAAAAAAAATCCGGTCCAAATAGTGGAAGCCCCTTAAATAATAGTATAGATAAGATCCTAACTGCCTGCCTCATCCTTCAACGCTGCGTTTTACATCTTCCTTTAAGTGATACAGTGCGTTTCATGGCTAATGACTTAACACTGAGAACTGGACTCAAAACGACACCATTGCACTAGCTTCCTTCATCAGGCATCAATGGCATCAGTGTTAGTTGCATCAGGCATCAGTGATAGTTGCATCTGTTGAAGACAGAAGAAGCTTGAAAAGGCTTGAGTTCAGGGATAACCAAAATGACAGCACAGGACAAGCAAAACGGTGAAGCTTAAATTAGTATTGTGAAACGCATTGTTTCATTTAACACAACGCACCATTTTGAATAACACAGAGCCAAAGCACAAGACAGACTGCAAACGGTGTCGTTTACTTTATTCAAGTTTCAGTTAGTGTTGGCATGAAAGGTTGTTACTGAGCTGTGTTTATTTCCATGATTTACGAGCTTGATCCGCATAATTTGGATCTAATTATTGTTCAGTTAAAAGTGGTAGAGTGAGTGTATAAATAGTGAGCTATTGATCAGTTGTAATGTTAAGCAAGATATTTTTCTCATTCATAGAAATTCTCTCTCTTTCTCACTCTTTCTCTCTTGTGTTCTTCACTGATCTTTCTTCTTCTTACTTTCTCTGTGGTAATCTTGTTGCTGTTTTGAGATTCATAATATCAAGAATTTCTTCATAACTCAGAGCACAACTATGGCAGCTTCAAGTTCTACAATGGCGTCCTCTTCTACATCTTCAAATTCCTCAATGAATTTGATGAATCAACCATTGTTACTTCTCTCCAATATGTCAAATATGATGACAGTGAAACTTGACAATACAAACTATATTGTTTGGAAACACCAAATTACCATGGTGTTGGAGACTTACTCTTTGTTTGAACTGTTAGAAGAACCTTAGCTAGTTCTTGATAAATTTCTAAAAGATCTTTCTGGTGCTTACACCACGATCTTGAATCCAAACTTCTTGATCTGGAAATCTGAGGAGAAGGCATTGTTGACCTTCATGAGTTCAACCTTGACTCCATCAATTCTTGCCCTCACTGTTGGTTGTACCTCAGCTATGGAGATTTGGAAGGTCTTAGAGAACAAATTCTCTTCGATCTCTAGGTCACACATTATGAATCTTAAAGGTGAATTGCATAATCTAAAGAAGGGCACCGATTCTGTAGATCTATATAAGTAGTAAGAGACAAAATTCTTGTAGTTGGAGTGGTTATAGATGATGAAGAACTCCTCCACATTGCAATTAAGGGACTTCCCAAAGAATACAATGTCTTCAGGTCTACTATAAGGACCAGAAGTGCAAAATTGAGCTTTGATGAGCTCTCTACCATGCTTAATGCTGAGGAAGAATCTCTAAATGAAGGCCTAGATGTTAAAAACTTAGTCTTTGCCATGGCAGCAACTACTCCAAAGCCTAACAACAGTGATTACAATCAAGCTTCAATAGAGGTAGGGGTAGAGGCAACTACAACAACAAGGGTGGTAAAGGAGGTAGAGGACCAAGTAATCAACCATCTCAATATCAACACTTTAATCAATTTCAGCAAGCTCAACCTAATGCCGGTACAAGGTCATAGAGGCCATCTTGTCAGATTTGTGGCAAATTAGGCCATACAGCTCTAGATTATTACCATAGGATGGACTATGCCCATCAAGGGAAGCATCCACCTACCAAACTTGCAGCAATGGCCACTGCTTCCAATGCCTACCTCATTCAAGACCAGCCCTAGCTTGCTAACAGTGCTGCTGCAGACCATGTCATAGCCAGCCTCAGTCACCTCAACTTCCCAAAGCCTTACAATGGTCAAGATCACCTCACTGTAGGAAATGACCAAAATCTCCCAATTACACACACTGGTAATGTTCATATACCCCTTACTAAATCAAATATTCATCTTAATAATGTTCTTAGGGTTTCTTCCATTGCGTCAAACCTTGCCTCAGTTCATAAACTCTATCATGACAATAATTGTTGATGCTATTTTAATGAAAATGTCCTTTCCATTCAGGCTTTGGCCATGGGGAAGGTTTTGTACCAGGGCAAGAGTGAAAATGGAGTTTATCCCATCTATCCTCAAAGGGCTTCTCAACGTTCTTTGCCTTCTAAGGTCTGCAACAATGTTGCTATTAGTTCTGTTGTCAATAAGTCTCTTTGGCACAAGAGACTTGGTCATCCTCATGATCAAGTACTCAAGCTTCTCTTTCCTGATGTCAATTTAGTTTTGAATAAGTGTAATTCTGTTGATCATACTTGTACACACTGTTTGTATGGCAAAATGTATAATCAATCTTTTCCAAATTCTCAGTTTGTTACCTCTTCTCCATTTGAACTTGTGCATTCAGATTTATGGGGTCCTGCACCTGTAAATTCTATTGATGGCTTTAAATACTATGTTCTCTTTGTTGATCATTATACCAGATTTTCATGTCTTTATTTGCTTAAGTCTAAGTTTGAGGTTTTTGCCAAATTTACTCATTTTAAGGCTATGATTGAAACTCAATTCTCTGCAAAAATTAAGATTTTCAGGTTAGGTGGGGGTGGCGAATATACCTCTAATGATTTTAGAACTTATCTAATGCAACAAGGTATCATTCACCAGCTCTCTTGTCCTTACACTCTTCAACAAAATGGTTTTGTTGAGAGAAAACACAAACATCTTATTGAGACATCTATCACTCTTTTGTCTCAAGCTTCTATCCCTTCTTCATATTGGTCATATGCTATTAAAACAACTATTTCTTTAATCAACCTACTTCCTACCTCAGTTCTAAATTTCCACTCTTCTTGGTTCAAGTTATATTCCACAAAACCCGACCTCTCATAGCTTAAGGTCTTTGGCTGTGCTTGTTATCCAAATCTTAGACCCTATACCACTCACAAGCTTGAACCTAGGACTATGGAATGCATCTTTCTTGGTTACCCGATTGGTTTCAAAGGTTACCTATATCTTGATATCAAATCTAAACATCTCTACATCTCTAGGCATGTTGTTTTCAATGAGTCCAAATTTCCTTTCTCCACTCTCACTGTCTCTACATCTGCTCCCACTTCTTCCCATGTTCCTTTTGATACCCTTTGGCTTTCAAATCAGTTATATCTCCATTCTCTCAATCATCCTTCACTTCTAGGTGCTTTTCTAGCTCCTATCTCATCCCAGTCTTGTCCTACTCTCTCAGATACACCCTCTAATCTTGTGTCTCAACCTACTTCCTCACTCTCTCTACCTGAGTCTGCTCCATCTCAATCAGATCCACCTGCTACTGCCCTTCCACAACCAATTGCCTTAAACCATCATCCTATGCAAACCAGATCCAAGAGTGGGACCACTAAGCCTAATTCCAAGCTATGTTACAAAGCAGTTCTTGACTACAACTTAACTGAACCACCCACTTATAAGATTGCTTCCAAATACCCCAAATGGTGTGAGGCTATGGATGCTGAATTTCAAGCACTCTAGAGGCAGCATACTTGGTCCTTGGTTCCTACTCCTCATGTCAACTTGGTTGGATGTAAATGGGTTTATAAGCTTACGCTTAACAGTGATGGTTCCATATCAAGATATAAGGCTAGGCTAGTAGCTAAGGGGTTTCATCAGCAAGCAGGTATTAATTACCAAGAGACATTCAGTCCTGTCATCAAACCAGCTACTATGAGGCTTGTCTTAGCTATTGCAGTGAGCTATAACTGATAGTTTTTAGACCCCTTAAAACACAACCAGATTAACTTTGTTAATTAGTCAAGTGATTATTTAGTCAAATTAATCAGATCTAGGTTAACACACATATATCATATCATGTAAAGTGCGGAAAATAAAGAACACAATGATATGATAACTTAGGAAAACCAAACCGATAAAAAACCTGGGGAGAATTTAACCTACCTATCCTTAAGGTAAAAAGCAAATCTACTAGAAAGAATCGAAGTTTTACAATAGCGACTTAGACCACTAACATCCTATTGCTACCTACTAGTAGAAACTTACTAACACGACCACGTGTAAGCTCCAAAACCACGGACTCCTTCTTTCTTGGATTCTCCAGCAAGTATAAGCACATCCGCTTGTGTTTCTTTAAGTTCTTATGGTAGCAACTAAATGATCATCCTAAGCTTGTGTAAAGGAAAGCTCCTCATAGATCTCACAAGAAATTTACACAAACAGCGATATGAGCGATACTAAAACGTGGTTAGGGTTTGCCTTATATATCTAGGGCAAAAATACAAAACCCTAAACGTTTTAAATAAATTAGGGCTGAGTTGGAATTCTGCAGAAAACGCATTCTGCCCGAATTTCAATTGATCAAGCCTAAGCTTCGATCAGTCGAACCAGGCCGAAATGCTTTATTAAATCTGCATCAACTTAAATCAAACTTTACATAAATGAACCAACTTTGAGCAAGTCTAAACATGACTAAACATCTTGTTTTGATCATGGTTTGCCAACAATACACATTAGAGTTCTAAACACATAAGATCCTAAGTCTTTAGAACCTAACGATAACTAGTCTCTTAGGCAACTTGATGTCTCAAATGCCTTTCTCGATGGCTTCCTTAAGGAGGAGGTTTATATGGCACAGCCTCCTGGGTATGAAGATTCCACACATCCATCTTATGTCTACAGGTTGCATAAGTCTCTCTATGGCCTTAAACAGGCTCCCAAGGCATGGTTTGAGAGATTTTCCTTTCATCTTCATCTTGGTTTCACTGCATCTGTTACAGACAGTTCTCTCTTCATTTTTCATTCTTCTGGTATTATCATTTACCTTTTGTTGTATGTGGATGATATAATTATTACTGGTAACAGCTTAGTTCAAGTTGATCATCTTATTTCTGCTCTCAGTCAAGCTTTTGAACTTAAAGACTTAGGGCCGCTCAACTATTTCTTGGGAATTCAAATCACCAGAACTAAGTTTGGCCTTTCTCTCACACAGTACAAATTTGCTTCAAATATACATTATAGGTTCAACATGGAGAATTCCAAACCAACCAAGACCCCTTGTTGTCCTTCAACTAGGTTGGTTCCTCATGAGGGTGTTGCCTTGTCAGATCCATCTGTGTATAGAAGTATGGTTGGGGCACTCCAATATCTGACTTTTACACTCCTAGACATCTTCTTCAGTGTTCATCAGCTCTGTCGATTTATGAGTAATCCAACTTCTACTCACTTGGAAGGTGCTAAGCGTGTTCTGTATTATGTTAGGGGCACTTTGCATCTTGGCATTCATCTTTCCCTTGGACCCTGGACCCTTGACCCTCATTGTCTTCTCTAATGCTGATTGGGCAGGGGACCCTTTTGATCACCGCTTCACTACAGGATTATTTGTTTTTCTTGGTCCTTGATAAGGGTAATTTTGTAATTAACCCATGACGAAACAAAAGGCGACGGACATAACAATTTTGTCAATTTCACTCATGAGAGACAACCCTGTTGTAAAGTCTACAGCTCCACCCCATACATGACGGCTGCATCTTGGGCACAGTAAGCCAAAGACAGTAAGCTGAAGATAGTAAGCTGAAGACAGTAAGCTGAAGATAGTAAACTGAAGACAGTAAGCTGAAGGGAATAAGCTAAAGGGGATATATGAATCTCTGACGAGTCTGACGTGGCCTTGCTTAGTCTCCATGCATACGTGTATAAAGAAATATCTTGCGCCCCACGCTTATCTCTAATCAAGAAGACTCCTATAAGGAAAGGATTACGGAAGATACACGGATTAAAGAGGTTCTCTCCTATAAGGAGAGCTTCTGGATCAAGGCATGGATTTCGGCCCTACACTATTATAAAAACCCCAAGACCCTCACAAACGAAGGTACGCATAATTTCACCTCAGCTCTGACACTCTAGAGTTGTGAACAAGAGATTTCTCTAACTTGACCATCGGAGGGTATTTGGTCGGTACCATACCGACACTCCTCTTAAGGTCTTCAGCTCTTGCGTAGTGCAGGTTCTTATCAAGAGTACGTAAGGACCGTGTGGCTTACTGACGATTTTTTGGCATCATCAGTTGGCACCGTTTGTGGGGAATTTTTACGACTTATAAGCCATACTATCGCTTTCCGGACAAAGAGTTGCATGGTACTTACTCGCTCGATGGCGACCACCAACGACGTTCAGGGAGACGAACCACGCTCAACTAAACTCAAGAGACAGGTGCAGACTCTCACTGCAGCCATGGAACGCCTCACTAAGCAAAACAATGATCTGGAAGAGCAGTTGCGCCAAAAGAATGCAGGGCACGGCACTCAGGAGGAGGACCAAGAAGATACCAATGCCAAGCCAAAAGATCGAGAGGGGCTAGAAGGTAGTAACTTCCCAAGCAGATAGGAGCGACAAGACATGAGTCGTCCATCAGTCACTGATACGGCTTCACCCCACATTGTCATGGAGATGCAGATGATGAAGGAATGGATGGCCCTTATGATGAACGCCCTCAAAGGTCGGGTGTCCAGCGACCTTGATGATTTAGTCCACCGAACCGATTTGCCTTTCACCACATCCATCAACTCCTACCCCCTACCGCAAAAGTTTCGCATGCCACAGATAGAAAACTATGACGGAGCCAAGGACCCTCTTGATCACCTAGAGACTTTCAAGACCTTGATGCACCTTCAAGGAGTAGCAGATGAGATCATGTGTAGGGCCTTCCCTACAACGTTGAAGGGTCCTGCGAGAATTTGGTTCAGTCGGCTGACACCTAACTCCATCAGTACTTTCAAGGAGCTAAGCGCTCAGTTCACTTCGCACTTTATTGGAGGGCATAGATATAAGAAGTCTACTGCATGCTTGATGAGTATCAGGCAACAAGAGAACGAGATACTAAGATCCTATATAACCCGCTTTAACAAGGAAGCGCTCTCGATCGATGAAACTGACGACAAGATACTTATAGCAGCCTTCACAAATGGGTTGCGGAAGGGTAAGTTTTTGTTCTCTCTATACAAAAACGGCCCGAAGACTATGTCAGATGTGCTTTACAGGGCAACCAAATACATGAATGCTGAAGATGCGCTTCTGGCCCGAGAGGAGAGGCCTAAGAAGAGGGAAAGACAGGAAGATGTACGGCTGGACAGGGGGCAGAAGATGGCTAGAACTGGAGAACGCTGGGAGGACTGACACTCCGAACCACCTGCGGGGAAGTTCACAAGCTTCACCCCACTGACTGCCCCAATCGACCAAGTACTGATGCAAATTAAGGATGAAGGAGCCTTGACCTTTCCCAGCAAGCTGAAGGGAGATCCTAACAAGAGGTCTAGGGACAAATATAGCTTCCACCGTGATCACGGCCATGACATAGCTGACTGCTACGACTTGAAGCAATAAATAGAAGCTCTTATTAGGCAAGGAAGGCTATAGAGGTTCGTCAGCAAGGAGAAAACGGACCCACCATAGGAGTAGGCTCCCCGACGGGAGAACGAGTGCCCCAGACCACCTATAGGAGATATAAGAATGATCGTAGGAGACACCACAACTCCTGAGTCATCAAAAAAGGCCCGTAAGACTTATCTCAGGATGGTTCAGAACATCCAGCTGATGAGATCCATACCCAAGATGGAGCGGATTGACAACCCCCTCATTGGATTCTTGAAAGAAGATGCATGACATCTTCACCATCCACATGACGATGGACTCGTCGTTAGCATACGGGCAGAAGACTATAACATGCACCAAGTTCTGGTTGACAACGGTAGCTTGGCTGACATCCTCTACTACCTCACATTCCAGCAGATGGGGATTGATAGGGAGTGACTAGTTCCAACTAACGCACCACTCGTTGGCTTTGGAGGGACGAGGATATTCCCCCTTGGTGTCGTCACTTTGGCTGTAACTGTGGGCAACTATCCCCAGCAAATCACTAAGAATGTAACGTTCCTCATGGTCGACTGCTCGTCTGCTTACAATGCCATCATAGGACGACCTATCCTCAATTCGTGGAAGGCTATAACCTCAACCTACCATTTAATGATCAAGTTCCCTACTGATTATGGAATAGGGGAGTTGCGAGGGGATCAAGTGGTGGCACGCGAGTGTTACGTAGCCATGATGGAAATGGATGACCACTTCTAGGCCATAAGCATAGAAGAACATCAGACAATGGCAAAGCCCGTTGAAAGACTTGAAGATATACTTCTTGATGATTCTCGAGTAGAGCGAACAACCAAGATCAGCACCCTTGAAAATTTGACGGTCCGCCAAGGCTAAGGAAAGGCACTTACCACTTGGAGACACTTGACGAGCAGAAGCTACGCCATCCATAGAAAGCCGAGCATCTCAAAAAGTACTACCAGTAGAAGACAGCATGAAGAACGCTACTCCTCATTCCCAGTTTATTTCTTTTAGTCATTTATCTTAGTTTACTTTTGCCTACAACTACTTTTTAAGCCCAAAGGACTGAAGTTTATTCTTTTTAGAATGATTTTCTACTTATATATGCATTCATCATAATAAGAGGAGTTTATTCAGAAATAACTAGCGTATTTGTTATGGGGCGGGAATTAGTTAGTCCTTAGGTGGACGAATTCATGATTACGACCAAAAGCGGACGAATTTATTACAAAGTCCACAAAGTGGACGAGTCTATTGCTAAGTCCACAAAGTGGACGAGTCTACTACTAAGTCCACAAAGTGGACGAATTTATCACTAAGTCCACAAAGTGAACGAGTTTATCACTAAGTCCACAAAGTGGACAAGTCTACTGCTAAATCCACGAAGTAGACGAATTTATTACTAAGTCCGCAAAGTGGACGAGTCTACTCCTAAGCCCATAAAGTGGATGAGTCTATTGCTAAGTCCACAAAGTGGACGAGTCTATTGCTAAGTCCACGAAGTGAACGAATTTATTACTAAGTCCACAAAGTGGACAAGTCTACTACTATGTCCACAAAGTGGACGAGTCTACTGCTAAGTCCACAAAGTGGACGAAATTATTACCAAGTCTACAAAGTAGACGAGCCTAAGACCACAAAGTGGACAGGCCTATCACCAAAGTCTACAAAGTAGACGAGTTTAATATAAGTCCAAAAGTTGGACAAAATCCATTACCAAGCTTACAAAGCAAACCAGCCTAAGTTCACAAAGTGGACGGGCATATTACCAAGTCCACGAGGTAGACGAGCCTAAGTCCACAAAGCGGACGACCCCACAAAAGTGGACAAGATTATTACTAAATCCACAAAGTGAGCGACCTCATTACAAAATCCACAAGACAGTGGACAGATCCACCACAAATGGACGGACCTAAACATAGACAAGTCCATAATTTGGTTCATCCCACAAAGATGGGTTAATAAAATAAAGTCCACAAAACAATGGATGGATCCACAACAAGTGGATGGACCTAACTAAGCAGACGGGTCCATGATTAAGTCCGTATGCAGGTTCATCTCGTCAGGATAAGGTTACAAACCACAACAAACAGACATATCTATAACTAAATAGACGGGTGTGTCTCTAAACTTACGAAAACATATCTTGAGGCATCACACATAAATGACCCTTCCACGACGTTAACTCCATAACCCGTCAGCTAAAGCTGACGAGGCTATGGAGTAGAGGGCAGCTGATAAGGGTAATTTTGTAATTAACCCATGACGAAACAAAAGGCAACGAACATAACAAAGTTATCAACTTCACTCATAAGAGACAGCCTTGTTGTAAAGTCTACAGCTCCACCCCATACCTGATAGCTGCATCTTGGGCACAGTAAGCTGAAGATAGTAAGTTGGAGATAGTAAGCTAAAGATAGTAAGCTGGAGACAGTAAACTGAAGAGGATAAGCTGAAGAGAATAAGTTGAAGGGGATATATGAATCTTTGACGAGTCTGACGTGGCCTTGCTTGGTCTCCACGCATGCGTGTATAAGGAAATATCTTGCGCCTCACACTTACCTCTAATCAAGAAGACTCCTATAAGGAAAGGATTCCGGAAGATACACGGATTAAAGAGGTTCTCTCCTATAAGGAAAGAACTTCTGGATCAAGGCATGGATTTCGGCCCTACACTACTCTAAAAACCCCCCCCCCCCAAAACCCTCACAAATGAAGGTACGCACAATTTCCCCCCAACTCTGACACTCTAGAGTTGTGAACAAAAGATTTCTCTAACTTGACCATCGAAGGGTATTTGGCCGGTACCACACCGGTACTCCTCTTAAGGTCTTCAGCTTTTGCGTTGTACAGGTTCTTGTCAGGAGCACGTAAGGACCATATGGCTTAGTGACGATTTTTCAGCATCATCAGTCCTAATCCAATTTCTTGGTCTTCCAAGAAGCAAAGCATTGTGTCCAAATCCTCCATAAAGGCCGAGTATCGTGCTTTGGCTACTACTGCTGCTGAGTTATCCTGGCTGCGTATTTTGTTTAAAGAGCTCAGAGTGTTTCTTTCTCATGTACCTGTGTTGTGGTGTGACAATGTCCCTGCCATTGCTTTATCTGCTAATCCAGTGTTTCAGTCTCGTACAAAGCATCTTGAAGTTGATTATCACTTTGTTCGTGAGAAGGTGTTGCGCAGGGATTTGTGTGTTGGTTTTGTCTCAGGTAAAGACAATTTAGCTGATATATTAACCAAGCCTCTATCTGCTCCTCTGTTTCTTCTTCTCAGATGTAAACTCAGGGTGGATTCCTCCCCCTTTCATTTGAGGGGGGATGTTGAAGACAGAAGAAGCTTGAAAAGGCTTGATATTCAAGGATAACCAAAACGATAACACAGGACAAGCAAAACAGTGAAGCTTAAATTAGTATTGTGAAACGCATCGTTTCATTTAACACAACACACCATTTTGAATAACACAGAGCCAAAGCACAAGACACGCTGCAAACGGTGTCGTTTACTCTATTCAAGTTTCAGTTAGTGTTGGCGTGAAAGGTTGTCACTGAGCTGTGTCTGTTTCCGTGATTTACGAGCTTGATCCGCATAATTTGGATCTAATTATTGTTCAGTTAAGAGTGGTAGAGTGAGTGTATAAATAGTGAGCTGTTGATCAGTTGTAATGTTAAGCAAGATATTTTTCTCATTCATAGAAATTTTCTCTCTCTTTCTCACTCCTTCTCTCTTGTGTTCTTCACTGATCTTTCTTCTTCTTACTTTCTCTGTGGTAATCTTGCTTCTGTTTTTGAGATTCATAATATCAAGAATTTCTTCAGCATCATCACGCTGCTGCTGCTGCCATCAGTAGTAGCTGCATCAGTGTGCTTCTGCTGCTCTACAGTACGCTTATAGGAAAGAGAAGAATAGCATGAAGGTATGTAGGCCATATCACATGAAACTTGGTGTTATGAAGTTTCATTGGTTTCAAGCAGATGGTGAAATATTGGTGCAAGGCAAAGAGAGATAGAGAATTATGTTAAGCAAAAATGAGACTTTTAGCAGGGGTCAGTTATGGCATGAACTTAACTGGAATACTTCTTTTGAAATTTTCTCTAACCACAATTTTTTATCATGTAAATTATATGATTTTTTTTTCTGCTAGGTCTGACTTTGCATTCCATCAAGCCGAAGTTTGACTATTGTACTCACTGTCCTCATGTGAGACTTAAAATGCTGTTTCTCACATTCCTCCACACGCCAAAAAGCAATTATGATACTTTAATACTTTAACTGATTCGTTAATTAATGATTAATTATAGTAGTAAATTTGTGAGAAAAAAGATGCTGAACCCAAAAAAAAAGAAAAGAAAAAGGAACATGGTTGGCATCGTAGGTTGTTTTGATGCTAAATTATTCATCCAGGCTTAGGTAAAGTATGACCCTATTCCATGGGCTAGGTAGTGCAAAGTTTCGTCTTCTTCTTTTCTTTTTTTCCCTAATGTTTTTCCTTTTCCCTTTAATTTAATTCAATAAGATGACTAATAAATCAATATTTTATTTAATTGGATTAAGATTGGTGTAATATTGACCTGTCAAATTCATAGTATGCATGTTGAAGATGAAAATTTTCATGCGCTCCTATAAATGATGATAATGGTTGGTTGATTCCATTTGTTTCTTGACATATCTTTTTATTTTCCTCATTTCAATTCCTCTGTTTGAAGTTGAACCTATTTTTCACTGATTAAAGTTGAATCATATATATAATATGAGTCAATGGCCGTTTTTATACATTTGTTCCAGAGCATGTGGCAATCTTTTAAAACGATAGCATAATATGTGAGTTGTGCTGTAACATAGCTTGTTAAACAACAAAATACAGAAAATAAATAGATAAGCCCTTCAGACTACCAAGAGGCATGAACTAGAAATCTTTGACTTGAACTAGAAATCTTCGACTTTGACTGGTTTTTTAATACTCTATGTTGATGGTTCTCTTTAAGGGTTTTCTTTGAGACTTACAAGAGGCATGAACTAGAAATCATTTTCTTGGTAATGAAGATTGAGTACTATGACTACTACTTCCTAACCATTTATATTTCATTTTTCAAAACAATTTCCTATTTAGTAGTATGTCCATGTTCCCTTGTAGCTTGTAACAGAATCATGACTCCCTGTCCAATTAGATAACCCTTTGGACTTTTGGTCATTTACTTCTATTCTCCCAAAAGTTTGAGCTACCGAAAACTCCCCTAAAATCGACTGCACCATCTGATGATCATTCCTAATTCTCACATGCTATCTTTTAGCCAAAACATCAAGGATTTCACTTTCCAAATATTAGGGTGGCTGATTGTAAGTCTCTAAATGTGAAGTAAGGTAAAATAAGCCAAATGACATGGAGGTATTATGTAAATGGACGGAAATTTCTTCCAACCACTACTCAGCAACTCAAATGAGTATCTACGTATACATTTAATCACATGACCTATTTAATAATCATATAACTTATTTAAATGATTTATTGAATCATGTGATGTAAATTTTAATAGATGTTGATGGTCTTATGAACATTAGGTGATGGGTTGGAGGATATTGGTATGGAGAACAATTGTCCTATGTAATTTTTTTTCCTTATTCCATTTTATCCCTTTCATCTTGTTTAAATGCCTTAATAACTACGTTTAATGCGCCAAGAGTCTTATAGTTTAGTGACATTGTCTTCTCCCTTTTATGAGAAAAACTATAGTTCAAATATCCATTTAAAAAAATTATTAAAAAACTCTATATCTGGAGAAATTTGGATACATGTGATGTCTTCAATAAACATCAAATAAAAGCATCATAGTTGATATTCCTAATACAAAAGGGCTTTCTGCAATTAGATAAATGATTATGAATAGAAAACAAAATACATACACACAATAGTTTTTTTTTTTTTTTTTTTAAATACATACACACTATACTAGAACAGTAGAACTTGTAGTAGAAGTGTTTAATATGCTTGTACCATCAATAGGTGGTAATATGCATACAAAAGTAGGATTGCCATATCCCAAAGAAGAAAATATAAGGAAATCATTCCATAAACATCTCAAGATTTAACTAGCACGCCTATATATGCTCAATGGGGACATGAAAGAGGTTTCAATGATCTCTTCTGATAGTTTCATGCTCTGCAGTCCAAGTACAAAGTTAGTTATATTTGTTATTTTCCAGACTATAAGGAAAAACCTTGAAAGTAGAAACAAGAACAACTATTGCATCTGCATGAGGCGATTTTAAAAAATAAAATATGAAAGAGCCTTTCGTAAGGTTTTGGGTCTAAAAATGTGAAAATTTTAGTCTAACATTTGATTGTTAGTGAGAATTGAAAAATCTAACTATTTATACAATTAACATTATTTATCAAAATAATAAAAGATGCCATGATTCCATTTATGCAAAATTAATATGAAACAAAAGAAATAAAACTTAATGGCCAATCTATTATTCAATCTTCAATCATTTTAGGAGATAATTATCATTGATGATTTATTATTTAGGCAAATTAAAATTTAAAATATCTGGAAGTACCTTAAACTTGGATTCTCCTAAATCCACTTTTGCGGATACCAGAACCAAGAAAAGCACTTTTGATCAAATGTAGTTCCCTGGTAACTTCCTTCATCTTCATTCTGTCTTTTGGTGACTCCATTGAACAAGCAAGTCCAGTCTCAAGGATTGATACTAAACACTTATGCACATTGGCATCCATTTGGCACAGGTTCAAAATACCTTGAGCTTCTTTGTCTACTTGAATTTCATTGTCATTATTATCTTCTCTAGTTGCCACTATTTTTGATGGGGCTTCATCAACTTCTCTTAGTAGAAGGGTTGGATCCACAATTTGAACAATTTTGTCTGGCAGTGCCATCATAGCAAAATTGTGGATATTGAGACCATCTTTAAATATGTCATCAGTGGGTCTCTTTCCTAGGAAGATCTCCAATAGTAATATACCATAGCTATACATGTCCCCCTCTGCTGATGCCTCCCCACCCATGCCATACTCTACAATTTGATTATGATATGTAAGGAAATGTACTAGTTGTTTACACTGATATTTGGAATTTAATGTAAGTACAAATTCATTTGATTAGTCTAAATAGCAAAAAAAAAACTTGTGCCTAAAGATGAACATGAGGATAGAGGCCATCATTAAATTTCAAGTTAGAAGCATTGACAATTCAATAGTTACAACAATGGGGAGGGGGGATTTAAACCCCGGATGTCCTCATTAAAAACACTAGGATTCTCAAATCCCAAGATAGGTCTCTATTTATGATTTACGTGCAGCCTGGAAAATGTGGTTAATGGTAAGTATTAGGATAGTCTAATCAAATTATATTTTGTAATTGGAATGGACTTGTTGGACACCTTAGGTATCAATGCCTTGGCTGCTCCATATTCAACCAAAATCATGGTTCCTATTATTATTTATTGTTTAAATATTGTCTGTTGACAACTTCGTCAGTATAGGACACAAGTAAATGTCTCAAATCTATAGCACAGATCTATTTTGAGACCAGCTCTACCATCTTTGTAATAATATATTGACAAGCTATCATCAATCATCACAAACATAATGTTTTGGGGAAATAAATGCTTGAAAATTGAAGATACTTAGTCAATGGATAGTCAACAATGTCTCGGCTAATTAAATTTATCAAGGCTTAAGTAATAAAGATGTCTAAGAATTGGAAATATATTACCTGGTGCAGCATAACCAATTGATCCCTTTATACCAACTGTACTAGTTTGCTTTCCAGAAGAATCATTAGTGATTGAGAGGAGCCTCGCCAAACCAAAATCGCTTACATGAGCAACCATGTCTTTGTCAAGAAGAACATTGCTTGGCTTTAAATCACAATGAATGATTGGTTGCACAGAATGGTTGTGAAGATATTCTATTGCAAAAGCCACATCAATTGCAACATTTAGTCTTTGAAGAAGGCTCAAGTTCCTTGATTGATTTTCATTGTCTAGCCCTGGATGCAGCCAATTATCTAAGCTTCCATTTGACATGAATTCAAATACTAGTGCCTTGAATTGATTCCCACGGTAATCTATGCTAGAGCAACATGTTATTATCTTAACAAGATTCCGATGACGGATATTTTGTAATGCATTGCATTCAGCCATGAAACTTTTGGAAGCTCCCTTTTTTTGAAGGTTAAGGACCTTTATAGCAACTAACCTTTCTTCCTGATCAAGAGCTCCTTTATATACAGTGCCAAAACTGCCAGATCCAATTAAATTATTTGGAGAAAATCCACTAGTTACTTGATAGAGTTCTTTGTACGAAACATTTGGAAGGAGGCCTATTGTTGAAACCATAGAAGGAGGTTTCTTTTTTGATTTTTTCACCCAAAAAAGAACAAGAAAGGATGAAAACAAAAAGAAAAGTAGAAAGATGGAAATAATAACAATTCGTAGTTTGAAGCTAATGGACTTTCTTGGTTTCATGACTTTTACAGGGCATTTGGGCAACTGTAATTTTGGTATACCACCACAAAGTTTTGTATTTCCAATCAATGATATGGCACTTGTGTTTTTGAAAACTCCTTCCGTTGGTACCTCACCTACAAAATTATTGAATGAAAGATTCAAATTTTCTAAAAGAGGAAGCTTCTTTAAACCCTCTGGAATGGGTCCTGATAGGTTATTTTGTGAAAGATCTAGATGCCGAAGACCTTTTAAAGAAGCCATAGATGATGAAATGGCTCCTTCAAAGGAATTCCCTTGTAGGTAAAGGTTTTCCAACATCAAAAAATTTCCTATGGATGTAGGAATTTCACCAGACAGGTTATTGTTAGAGACATCAAGTCCAATAATAATTTTCAGATTACCTACTTCAAATGGGAGTTTGCCACTGAATGAGTTGTGAGATAAATTGAGGAGTAGCAAGGGAAGGGAAGAAGGACCAATAAGCTGTTGGGGTATGGATCCATTGAGGTTATTTTGTGAAATGTCCAAGAGTTGCAAATTTTGGCAATTTACTATACTAAGAGGTATGGTTCCTTCTAATTTGTTTTCTTGTAAATCAAGTCGGAACAACCGAGTAAGGTTGCCTATGATGGTTGGTATTTCTCCAAACAATTTGTTTCCACTTAAAAATAATGCTTGCATCTTCTGAAACCTCCCAAAGCTAGTGGGAATGATGCTTGTGAAGTGATTATCATCTAAGCCGAAGGCATATAAATTGATGAAATTCCCTAATGATGCAGGAATGGTTCCAGATATTTCATTGCCTCCAAGATAGATTTTTGTGAGTTGGGTTGACAAGTTGGACAAAGAATTGGGCAGAACGCCTCCAAATTGATTTGCAGATAAATCCAACATAGTAAGTTTACTACAGTTTGTCAATGATGTCAAGAAAGGGAAGCCCCTTCCTAGATTATTATCACTCAAATCTAACCAGGAAATATTCAACAAATTGCCCAAATTAGTTGGAACTGATCCTAGAAATTTATTCCCACTTAAATCAATTAGTTCAAGTTGAGTTGCATTGCATAATGAAGTAGGGATTGTCCCAGAGAACTCATTTCCACCTATGAAAATATTTTGGAGGTTAGGAAGTATGAGGCCTATGTTGGCTGGAAGTGTGCCATTAAGTTGGTTGACTGCAGCTGAAAAGATTTTGAGGGATGACATATTGTAAAGAGAGGAAGGGATTGTACCTGACAATTTATTGATCCCAATTGCGAAAAGTCTTAAGTGTTTTAATTGGCCAATGGCACCTGGAACATTTCCCACCAAATTATTGTACTCTACATTGAAATTATTGAGCAACGAAAGATTTCCTAGGGAAGATGGGATTCCCCCTGCCAAATTGTTTATGGGAAGCCTAAGACGTTCCAACTTCATTAAAGAGCCTAGCTCTGCTGGAATTTTTCCAGTAAGCTTATTCACACCAAGATATATGAATATGAGATTGGAGCAGTTGGACAAGTTGGATGGTATTTCACCTTCCAACGTGTTATTGTCAAGATAAAGCTGTTGCAGTCGGAACAAACGACCAATTTCTCGTGGAATCTGACCATAGAAGCTGTTATTTGTGAGGATAATGGACCTAAGAAAGCTGAGGTTGCCTATGTAAGGTGATAAAGATCCACGTAACTTGTAGCCTTGTAGGTCTAAGACTGTGACTCTTTGGTGTCGACGGCTGCATTTGATCCCAAGCCAGTTACAGAAGTGCATAGAGTCATTCCATGAGTTCAATATGTTATATGGATCATGAGGTACAGATTCTTTAAATTTGAGCAAAGCCAAACGATCAGTCCCATTTGTTGGAGCAGTGGCAGTAAAGTTGGGTTGCAAGCAGAGTAGGCATATGGAAAAGAGTAGAATCACATGAAGGTATAGAGAACAAGACGATGCACTCAAATTGGTTTGGTGAATCGTCATTTGCTTTGGAGAAGAAGGAAGCGGGTGAAATATTTGGTGTTAGGCTACTGGTGAAATGGAGGCTGCTTAACCCCTTGGGACCACGGCATATGCGTTTATATTGAAACAAAATCCACCATACAGCTAAGAGCACTAGCATTGAAAAATGCTAAAGCCATATTTAAGACATTTTTGACATTTTAGGGGATAAAAACACTTGCATCAAACAATGCTAAACCACACTATTGCAAAATTTTTTGCAATAGTGCTACAGTACAATTCTAAACTTAAGAGTGTTCGACTTTTTGTCAAAATCACTTGTGACAAATGACAATATCAAACTTTTATTAAGATAAATGGGCACCTTCGTGTTGCTTTTTTTATTTTTATGAAAAGACTGAGAAGCTTTATAAAGTCTGAAAAGCTATTGTAATATTTTGGTGCAGAGCTTGTTCAATGAAACAAAAATTTTCTTTGATTTAAGTAAAAAAATTAGTGATGTTTAAAGCATATTTTGTTAATAAATGAGTAAATTTATTACCTTCTCTACATACCAAGGAGATATCAACTTGACCGAACTCACAAATGACAACCTTTAAACCATAGACAAAACCATAGACAACAGCAGCTACAGAGGAGGGGAGGAGGGGATAAATCTTGTATTGCCTTTGCCAAAACAAAAAAAATCCAGTGTGAGTTTGACTTCAAATTAAAATATTAATTTATCTTACTATTCAGTTTATTTTTGTTATTATTTATAGATCTAACTATACTTTTTAAAACTATTTATCAATCTCATTATACTTTTTCAGTTAATTTTTAATCTTATCAATAATTTCAATTTCACTGAGATCCCATACAGACCCCGAATCTCTTTCAATAATAAATTCGTGAATTCCCAGCCTAGTGTTTCTACTTGTTTTATTTTTACTTTTTGTCTCTTTCCTGATTTTAATTAATCACCAACATGTCATTTCGAACGAAATTCAATGTGTAAAGTAAACATATAGTAAGTAGCCTGTTAACATCACCCGAAGTTTTAAAGTCTTCTGGGTGCGTACGTTCTCTGGAAAAGGGTAAAAAGCGAGGTGACAATCAGGGATTGAGATTCGGTCCGGGCAATCTATTCTATATATTATTATATAATATAATAATAAAAGGAAATTGTTAATGGTATAATAAATTTTAGATTGGTATTTTCTCCATAAAAAAAGGAGTCTTAGATCGGCAGGATTTAATTATTTTATAAATGGATATAGTAAAATTTGTAATGCTTATAATGCTACTCATAATAAGAAAGTAACAATTAAATGGTACTCTTTTTAATGCACATCATTGGCCACATTATCATTATTTTTCAATTTTTAAATAATATTAAATATTTAATAGTACACCATAATTTTACACATTTTCTTTCATCAAAAAATTTTACACATTTTCTAGACTGATTGTAACTTATCAATCATAATAATTACTACTACTACTATTATTATTATTATTATTATTTTGCTGGGAAGATAATGAACTTTATTAAGATTGAAAAAGTAACAATAACAGTTTGAAGAAGAGCTTGTTTAACAAAACAAGGATTCTCTTCAATCCAAGCAGCAAAATCAACTATGCCTAATACATATTTTGCTATCAAATGAGCAAATTTATTGCCTAACCTACGAACATGAGGTTTATAACCATCATCGAATATAAGCAATCATAATATTTCCTTTTTTTCCCTTTTTTCACAATAATAAATATATACAAGGCTAATATGTCAATTCCACCCTCTAAGTTTAACTTAAATTCAATTCAGTCATTTAACTTTACTCTCGTACAATTAAATCCTTTAAGTTTCAAATTATTCAAATTAAGACTTTTGTTCGATTTCGTTTTAAAATTTTTTTCATAAGTATGTAATTAACTAATTGAACAAATTGATCAAATATCACACAAAAAATCTATATAATATTTTTATTAATTTTATAGATTTTTTTATGTGAAAATATTTTTTTATGACAATTTTTTAAGAAAAATTGACAGAATGCCTAAATTGAATAGATTTTAAACTTAGAGTACTCTAATTAATGAAAGTAAAGTTAAATGACTAAAATAAACTTAGATGGTACAATTTTCATTTTAGCCTATATAAAATATTAAAATATACAATAATGCAGTATGATTTTACACATTTTCTAAGCTAGTTTTAACTTACAAATCATAATAATTGCTTCTATTTGGTTTATAATTATCATTGAATGTAAGCAAACATAATATTTATAACAGGGGTGGCCCCTCTGGTCACACCAAAGAGAATGAGTCACAGTGGTCATCCCCGCCTCTCCTTTTGTTCATCAATATAAATATAAATATAAATATATATATATATGTGGGGCCCAATAATTTATGGGCCAGGCACATTTGCTCGTGGAGAGTCCGAAGGCCCAAGCCGAGGAGAGCTATGGCCCAAGCCCGATAACATAGAGCACAAGACAGTTTTGGAATACAGCCGAGGACAGTTCAGTCCTCGGCAGATCCAAAATCCCACCGGAAAAAAGGGGTACAACTGGTATAGGACTAAACTTGAAAAGAGACCTAAAATATCTTGGGAAAGTTACCCTTATGACCCTTCCTAGATAAGACTCTGCGCCTAGCAGAGCCGTATTCTTCAGCTTTATCAATCATCCCCAACAATTCCGGGATTAGACTGATGGGACAAATATCAGTTTTGTAAAGGTTGACCCTACACGTGGACGAAGGACAGCGAGCGCAGGCTAGTATAAAAGAAAAAGTAAGTGAATCTGGAAGGCTCTCTCCATTCGACCTCCAGAAAAAAGACTCCATGGGGAAAACACCTTAACAACACATGCTCATCACAGAAAAAACCCACCGTTGGGTAACCAGGATAAGACCTTGATGATCCTCGGATCAAGTCCAAGGATTCCAACCCCGCCGGATGCGATGCTGTAGGGCTTAAATAATCAAACCCAACTTCTTTTTCTGCACGAATCCTCTAAAATCAAGACCGGAACATCGCCCCGTGACCAACGGCTAGTTTTTTTAAGCCCACTCTCTACAAATCATATTGTGAGGGATCTTTCATGTGCGAGCCCAACATCATCATTGGGCCGCAAAAGAACTGTGTCCTTACAATTGGCGCCGTCTGTGGGAAAAGGCTTGCGCGTTGGCGCGGGTGGCGGTGGAGTCGACTCTCTAGCAAGCAGAGGTTCGTGAGGTTTCCTACGTCTCCGGCAACACACAGCTGTTGCTCCGACATAAACTTCTGCTAGGGGCTATGCCTTGCAGTGCCAACGGCGCGGGCAGCTCTAGGGGCTTTTGGCCACAAACCAGCTCTCCCCGCCCTGGTCTAGGGGCTTACATTCGAAGCATAAAATAAAAAAAAATAAAAAAATCTCACGAGTTTTGGACAGAACCAAGGCCTTGCATGGTCCTCGGACTCAAGCCTATGGGGAAACCAAGTACAAAAAGGAAATCTTACAAGTTTTGGACAGAACCAAGGCCTTGTATGGTCCTCGGACTCAAGCCTATGGGGAAACCAAGTACAAAAAAAAAAATCACAAGTTTTGGACAGAACCAAGGCCTTGCATGGTCCTCGGACTCAAGCCTATGGGGAAACCAAGTACAAAAAAGAAAAATCACAAGTTTTGGACAGAACCAAGGCCTTGCATGGTCCTCGGACTCAAGCCTATGGGGAAACCAAGTACAAAAAAGAAAAATTACAAGTTTTGGACAGAACCAAGGCCTTGCATGGTCCTCGGACTCAAGCCTATGGGAAAACCAAGTACAAAAAAGAAAAAATCACAAGTTTTGGACAGAACCAAGGCCTTGCATGGTCCTCGAACTCAAGCCTATGGGGAAACCAAGTACAAAAAAAGAAAAATCACAAGTTTTGGACAGAACCAAGGCCTTACATGGTCCTCGGACTCAAGCCTATGGGGAAACCAAGTACAAAAAAGAAAAAATCACAAGTTTTGGACAGAACCAAGGACTTGCATGGTCCTCGGACTAAAGCCTATGGGGAAACCAAGTACAAAAAAGAAAAAATCACAAGTTTTGGACAGAACCAAGGCCTTGCATGGTCCTCGGACTCAAGCCTATGGGGAAACCAAGTACAAAAAAGAAAAAAATCACAAGTTTTGGACAGAACCAAGGCCATGCATGGTCCTCGGACTCAAGCCTATGGGGAAACCAAGTACAGAAAAGAAAAAATACAAGTTTTGGACAGAACCAAGGCCTTACATGGTTCTCGGACACAAGCCTATGGGGAAACCAAGTACAGAAGAAAAAAAACTACAAGTTTTGGACAGAACCAAGGCCTTGCATGGTCCTCGGACTCAAGCCTATGGGGAAACCAAGTACAGAAAAGAAAAAATACAAGTTTTGGACAGAACCAAGGCCTTACATGGTTCTCGGACACAAGCCTATGGGGAAACCAAGTACAGAAGAAAAACTCAAAAGTTTTGGACAGAACCAAGGCCTTGCATGGTCCTCGGACTCAAGCCTATGGGGAAACAAAGTACAGAAAAGAAAAAACTACATGTTTTGGACAAAACCAAGGCCTTGCATGGTCCTCGGACTCAAGCCTATGGGGAAACCAAGTACAGAAAAGAAAAAATACAAGTTTTGGACAGAACCAAGGCCTTGCATAGTCCTCGGACTCAAGCCTATGGGGAAACCAAGTACAGAAGAAAAACTCAAAAGTTTTGGACAGAACCTAGGCCTTGCATGGTCCTCGGGCTCAAGCCTATGGGGAAATCAAGGACAGAAAAGAAAAAACTACAAGTTTTGGACAGAACCAAGGCCTTGCATGGTCCTCGGACTCAAGCCTATGAGGAAACCAAGTACAGAAAAGAAAAAACTACAAGTTTTGACCAGAATCAAGGCCTTGCATGGTCCTCGACTCAAGCCTATGGGGAAACCAAGTACAGAAGAAAAACTCAAAAGTTTTGGATAAAACCAAGGCCTTGCATGGTCCTCGGACTCAAGCCTATGGGGAAACAAAGCACAGAAAAGAAAAAACTACAAGTTTTGGACAGAACCAAGGCCTTGCATGGTCCTCGGACTCAAGCCTATGGGGAAACCAAGTACAGAAAAGAAAAAACTACAAGTTTTGGACAGAACCAAGGCCTTGCATGGTCCTCGGACTCAAGCCTATGGGGAAACCAAGTACAAAAAAGAAAAAACTACAAGTTTTGGACAGAAGCAAGGCCTTGCATGGTCCTCGGACTCAAGCCTATAGGGAAACTAAGTACAGAAAAGAAAAAATACAAGTTTTGGACAGAACCAAGGCCTTGCATGGTCCTCGGACTCAAGCCTATGGGGAAACCAATTACAGAAAAGAAAAAATACAAGTTTTGGACAGAACCAAGGCCTTGCATGGTCCTCGGACTCAAGCCTATGGGGAAACCAAGTACAGAAAAGAAAAAACTACAAGTATTGGACAGAACCAAGACCTTGCATGGTCCTCGGACTCAAGCCTATGGGGAAACCAAGTACAGAAAAGAAAAAATACAAGTTTTGGACAGAACCAAGGCCTTGCATAGTCCTTGGACTCAAGCCTACGGGGAAACCAAGTACAGAAAAGGAAAAAACTCTACAAGTTTTGGCCTTGCATGGTCCTCGGACTCAAGCCTATGGGGAAACAAAGCACAGAAAAGAAAAAACTACAAGTTTTGGACAGAACCAAGGCCTTGCATGGTCCTCGGACTCAAGCCTATGGGGAAACCAAGTACAGAAAAGAAAAAATACAAGTTTTGGACAGAACCGAGGCCTTGCATAGTCCTCGGACTCAAGCCTGTGGGGAAACCAAGTACAGAAGAGAAACTCAAAAGTTTTGGACAGAACCAA